>NW_013952885.1:331974-334249 GCF_001266775.1 Austrofundulus limnaeus
CAGCCTTCCACTTTTAATCTCAGCCTTCCACAAAAGGGATGAGCTCACTCCAGCTCCCTGTGACAAGCCTTCCATCCCCTCGGCCCGTGCTGCAGCAGAGACGTTACGGTAATTGATACAGACGTCAAAATGTTTTGCTGCAAACATATTTCAGGTCAAAAGTGGGGGAAAGAGAGAACAAAAGAGAGAGTTGAGGAGATGCAAACAGAGGTTTTATTTTTATCTCTGTATGCAATGTCTTCATTCAGAAAATTCAGACTGTAAAGATTCCTTTTTTTCTGTTTCTTAATTTGCAACGTTCAGCAGCAATGTCATCCGTGCGCACCTATTTAGCAGCTTCCAGATGTGCCGTTTTCACTCACGATGGGTCTTATAATCTGGAACTGTTCTTTAAATATCCCCTGAGTGAAATGACTTGAAAGAAAAAAAACTAACATAAGCTTGACTTACTAAGATCACGTTCAAAGGGGCAAAATAAAACAACGCAAACACAAATCCGGCCACAGAAATACATCCAAAAGTAAGAAAAACAGTTGAATGAAATGTTGCCTCCGTGCAGATTGGGATTCTTGCACGAGTCTCACTCAGTTGTAGAGTTTGGTGACTGTTAGATGAACCGCAGTCTTCTGAAAGCTGTACCCTCTTTCTGTCACCATTGCCTCTCTATTAGTCACAGTAAAAAAAGGGGGAAGAAAAGAAGGAGAGCCACTCTAATTATCCTCCAGTTTCCTGCAAAGTTATGTTAATAGTCGCTTCCGGCTTAAGTAGGCTATCTATATGCAAAGTCTCTTCTGATGAATTTCTTCATTATTTATTGTTAATGTATCACTGTATCGCCGTGATGAGGAGAGATGGTTGTTGGTTCTACACCATCTTGGCCCATCAAAGACACAGAGGAATGGTTTGACTGCACAAGCAGATGAAGAATTTATTTATTTATTTATTTTTTTAACAGGGCAGAATGTTGCATTTAGTTCAAGTTTCAATTTAAACGTTATTTAGTCTATGAACAATTAMGGAAAGAAAGCTTAAGTGGAATGATTGATTCTGTGTTAGACCCTCATCTTTTCCCCCGTTTTCTCCTACTGCTCTGCTCAGGCTGTCACACTCAGGAGCCACTTTAGTTTCATTTTCCAGCATGGAGAGAGGTGATCTGTATCTGCACCTGTCTGAGTGAGGATTTCTCACTCCTGACAAGGTCCGGATTCRTTTGGAYACTGGTAACACAACACAGGGTTCATGTCTGTGGCAGAGTTTCATTCAGCYTTSTTGCTTGGCAAATTGCACTTTCCCCTCAACGGTCACATCACCTTTAGAGAGCAGGATGCTGTATTACTGTTATTTCAGAATGAGAGAAAGAGTAGTGCCCAGCAAGCTGGTATAAGGCTGTTTGCAGTATTTCTGAGTAATCAGTATCTTACCTGAAGTAGATAGAAGATTCAGCGATGTCAGAAAATTTGACAGTCGTTTTCAGAGAGAAGCTTTAGCAGTGACGCTGCATGAAATATGAAAAAATGGCATTGCAGTTCTTTTAACCCTGCAATATTTATTTAATTTATAATCATTTATTTCATTTAATTAAAAACAAATTTCAGCACAACACAAACACAATATCATGTAATGAAAAGGAGGAGAAAGAAGAAAAATATCTTTTAACGTCTGCCCCCATTTAACAAAAAATACATTTTGCTATATGAAGAAAATACATGACTTTTCAACAATGATTTGTATAATACTTTAAGTTATGCTGCCATATTTTTGCTGATGAATCTGCATTGAACTTATTTATTTTTTCATTTCTTTTTTGTGTATGTTGCAAGTATGTTGTTTGTCTGTATTTGAGAGTTTTTCTTGTTACCAGTCGGTTTTGCTAACCTACTAATCTGCTAATAGCATAACGAACTTATTAGATCATTTGCTAACTTTTGAAAGAGTTAAAAGCCTATTTAGCTTCTGCAAAATTAGGTTCTACTAATTTCAAGTCCACTAAAAAAATGTAAAGCTTCTATTTTATGCCATTTATCCCAAATTAAATAAAACAGATCCCCTGTGATCCCCAACTGATCCTGCAGTGCTGGACGTGTCAGGTAGCCTACCCATTTTCATCATCTTCCTCCACAGCTCAAGAATTCACCAATAACTCTTCTCTCAAAAAAATGTTGCCTTTATTGTCCCAGAAGTTTCATAAAAAAGGAGAAAGTTTTAGCTTTTTTGACACAAAGCTACCCACTTTCGCCAGGGGAAACAACCCGTCAAAATAAAAGCATGTAGCACG
>NW_013952885.1:334259-340644 GCF_001266775.1 Austrofundulus limnaeus
AAAGTTTTAGCTTTTTTGACACAAAGCTACCCACTTTCGCCAGGGGAAACAACCCGTCAAAATAAAAGCATGTAGCACGCGATTGCTTAGTGCAATTATTTATTTACCATTATTTAACCAGGTAAGTCCCGTTGAGATCTCAGATCTCTTTTTCAAGGGAAGCCTGAAGGCAACCTATTGTACATGTTTTTGGGGGATGGGGTAAACCGGAGCACCCAGAGAAAACCCACGCAAGCACGAGAAGAACATGCAAACTCTGCACAGAAAGACCCCAGGTCCGAAATGGGGGTCGAACCCAGGACCTTCTTGCTGACTGAGCCGTCATGTGATGACTTGTGCTTTAGTGGTTTAGTCACTAGACAACACAATAGTTTATTTTGACTATTGTGCACATGTACATTGCAATGATGATGCTCAAACAATATCGTGCAGCACTATTTTGGAGTTCAGATTGGCTTAGAACTAAGGGGGGCTTTGAGGAAAACAGGTTACAAACCACTGCTTTGATTGAAACCAGAAGTCTTTAGCCTTGTTCCTTGTGACCCACTGTCCTGCATGTATTCGATGTCCCCCTGCTTTAACACCTGACTGAAATAAAAGGGTGATTTAAAGACTTCTGCTAAACTTGATGACATTCCTGGCAGGCAATTTAATTGTTTGAATCAGGTGTTCAAGAGAACAGAACCAGCTAAAATATGCAGGACAGCGGGTCACAAGGAACAGGATTGAAGACCTCCGATTTAAACAACTCGAAAYTTAAAAGTCAGTCAAGTGARCATTTTGTTGAGTTCCACCTCATTACTTTAGCTTCTGATAGTTATATGGACCGTGTATAAATGGACATGCAGTCATTTTTATACACACAACATTGCCCTGTATAAGTTATAAATGTAAGTTGCTCCAAACTATATAAACTATGCATGTCTGACTGAGCTGCTGGGGGTAGAGGTATTTTGAATAATGTTTTTTATGAACTTGTTTGATGAAATTTTGCTTTATGAAATTTTATGGGTTTTTTTTAGTTTTGTGTTTGATACTGTGTGTTGTTCTGTTTAGTTTAGTATATTACTGTACATGTCTGGTGAACCAGAGAAACATTTCCACCACAGTGAACATTAAAGTTCTATTCTATTCTATTCTATTCTATTCTATTCTATTCTATTCTATTCTATTCTATTCTATCTGTGGCTTATAAAGATTTGATTATGCTTCTTTTTTTGCATTTTGATTTGGCATTTGATTTTTATGTGATAATATATTTTCCTGATAGGTTGTTTATTTTTTAAATTACATCTAGAAACATTAAAAATGAAGAATTGTGTGAGGGTGTACTTCTGTTTGTGCACGTGCAYCCATCTGCAAGTCGGTATGAAAACAGAGATTTGGAGAGTGGCTGCCTRGACAAATGTGTTTTCACAGTTGATGTGATATGTGGTGTTCTGTCAAATCAGTGAAACGTGTTAGAAAAGCAACACTGATCAAATATCTGACTCACTGTTTCTGCTCTTGCTTTGTCATCTTTGCAACTTGTAATGAAACCGCTGATGACAATTTACATTTAGTAAATTTAGTATACRTTTAGTACACATAAAAACAGAAAATGGGTCTCTTTTATAAATAGTTTTAAAGCTACTAAACAGCGTCACCAAAACAGAAATGAAAAGCAACTTTTCTTTGTCTTTGTGCTGCTACTGCAGCATGAATTGATGGCCAATGAATAAATTAAATTGTTGAGCGTATTCAGAGCAGAGCAGGGTTCAAATGCAAGGAAGCATCTTTTATAGCTCCTCTCTATCTGCCACYATACTCTGTCTTTGTCTGCAACATTTTCATACCTGTTTCTACAAGATGCTCTGTGTATTTACAGCGCAGTGAAGCAATTCATGCATTCACAAACTGAAGAAAATACAGCCGGTTGAAATACATAAAATGCTTGAAAGGAGAGTTAAATGTATTTTGTTGTGTACGTGGAGTATATGACTGCAGTAGATTTGAATTTAGTCTCTCCCGGTGCTGAATAGATATTTTTACATTCTGTTTTGTAGATAATGTTTGTTTTAGCTGCTGACCTCCTTTCTGCAGCTTCCTGAGTGGCATAGAGCCACTCTACCCACCTGTAGCTGATCTTGTCTGAAGATGAGGCTCTTGTATTTAAGCACCTGCCACTCTCCCTCCAGTTCATCTRCTCGCCATCTGCTCCACGCCTTCCTCGGATTCTTTACCTTCCTCTCCATGCCAGCCTCCTCCACGAGCTCTGTGAAGAAAAAACTAGGTTTGCATCAAGTAYGGAAAAAAAATAGTAGAAAAACATCAAAACACTAAACAATATTGGTTAAAAAAATGAATAAAAATAAAACTTCCTTTTAATAAAAGTTGATGTTTTGGTAGCACACGGGGACCACAAATTTTCAGCTGCAGCAAAGTARCTGCTACATTTACTGTTGCTAAGAGACAATCAACCAGGGCTGAAACCTGCAAGTGGTCATGTGATAACAACAGCTGCCGTTTGTCAGCCTGAAACTATTCACATCCAAAAACAACAAGATTGAATATTTTAGGCTGCTTTAATGTTGCTGGGATTTTCAAACACTCATCATCCTGCAGAGCTTTCTAATCTGCCTTGCACCCTCCATAGTTCAAACACACACCGTGCACACACACATTCAAACACACMGATGTGTCAGTGTCAGCAGAAAGCAGTTTTATAATCAATTTGGAATCGAGGGTGGAGTGGGTTGATGTTCCTTACAGCAGAGTAAATCCCRAAGTGACTGTTGCTCATATAGTGCAAGCAGGGCAATCAATTTCACCAGTCTGACCACGGGAGAGCAGGGTGTTATGAAAGATATGAGCAGCRCTTGGGTTCAGGGAGAGAGCGACCGTTTCCCCATA
Organism: Austrofundulus limnaeus; assembly: GCF_001266775.1. Classification (NCBI taxonomy): domain Eukaryota; kingdom Metazoa; phylum Chordata; class Actinopteri; order Cyprinodontiformes; family Rivulidae; genus Austrofundulus; species Austrofundulus limnaeus. The sequence continues at coordinate 337,152 of NW_013952885.1, forward strand.
TTTCCTCTGAGTGCCGTGCACTAAATCTGGCATGTCCCATTGCAGATGTCCATTTTGACTGAACTTTTTTTTTCATCCACATTGCTCAGTTAAAGCTGAAGAACACAAGGCTACAACTGCACCTATCTAAGACTGAAGCCCTCGAGTTTTAAATAAAACAAACATTACTCATCCTTGGCTGGTCAGAAAACAAGCTAATGTTGGTTTAGAGTCATCACACTATATTTCCTTTGAAGTCTCTTGGTTTTTATGGTCAGTCTCATAAATTCGRTTCTTGTAAATGACTGCCGGCTTTAACAGTGGGGCATCAGGTTTTTAATCCGGCTAAAAAGCCTACTAAAACCCATGAAACAGTGAGAACCTGCAGAGGTCACAGTTAACATTTCACATTTAAAAACTGATTCATTACGTTTGCTCGTGGGAAATTTTATGCATTTCCTGCTACACAAAACTCCTCATCTTTTTAAGGTGGAATTAAAACATGTAAATACTCACAAATAATGGTCTGGTCCAAACTYACTATTTCAAATCAGCCTAAAAAAAGTTGGCTGCATCAGTTCTGCTTCTGCGGCCTTCGTGTTTTGGACACCGCTCAGGCCCACGCACACCTGTTCAAAGTGCTGCACTTCCTTGGCTGTCTTGTCAGCTAATTTCTTATTCGTATCAAATGGTTCCATAGTTAATCTGCAGCCTGTCAGCCCGGGTGTTTTATATTCCACAACTCCTTAAAAGTGATGACCACAAGCTTTGTGTCTGTGTACGACGTATACTGAGCCTTTGCTGCTCACTGAACAGTTTTACAAGGACACTGCATGTTTCTGACTAATAAAACCCTACTTTGTGTTTAAAAATGGGAAAAAATTAATATTTGAAAATGTGACTACAATACTGAGAGGCATGTATTTTTCTCCAACTAGTTGTTACATTAGACTTTTTTCTTTTAATTACTCGAACTATAAAAACAAGTCTGGTAAAAATACTATAGGCTGTTAAGCTTTTAAAAAAATACAATGTCACGCGGACGTCGCCATGTTATTACACCGCAAAGCATATTGGGTAAATGATAGTGCTTACCTTTTAGCTTTCATGTTAGCCAGATTAGCATTACATAAATATATGGCGATAGCTCCAGAGCTCATTTACTAAACATCACATTTAATCATTTCAACCCATATATTGTGCAGAACATAGAAATTAATACAAAATATAACTTTATTGTCACACATTGTAGCTTTTTATCCTTGACTCTTCATGTTTTAGTCTCAACTGTAACCCATAATCGTCATCACCATCATCCTCCCCAAAGTGCTTTGTGTCAGTAACAAAATTGTAATGTTCTTAAGTGAAAAATGTAATAAACACACAATCTTTTAGAGTAAGATGTTTTGTGTCACGAACAACAACTTTTAGTAGAACAGAGAAATAACATATTAATCCCAACGTGAAAGTAACTGGAGACCCTTTTAATCACTCACCAATAAAATAATGTTATGAGTCCATTATTTTAAGTTAAAATGAAGTTTAAACAAAACCATCATAATCCTCAATTTTTCAATTTATAAGATGATAGAATCCAAATTATTCTATTAGTTTACAGTTAAAAACAACCTGTCGATGTATCTGTGTCCAGATTGAAGGTTAAAAACCTCATTATCGTAATTTCATCTCATTAAACTGAAGCGCAGTTGCTGACATTTTACTGTGAATCTGAAGCTGTCATTGACAAATATGGCGCCGCCTGACAAACACTGGGAATCAATCACTTCTTCATTTATACCTCCTCTTATCAATTTCACCCGTGACCTTCTTCTTTCCCACATTTTTAATGTTGTTATCTGTCTTGAAGCCATTTTCACTCTTGACATTTATCTTCTTTTTCAGGTCACGCTTGTCTCCCTATCTTTCCTGTCCTGCCCTTCATTTTCTTGCTCCCACTTCAGTCTTTGTTTTCCTCAAATAGTGTTATCACCCTCAGCCACAGCCTCGCCGATGTGAGCCGACGTGTGAAATATGGCTAATTGGAGGGTCTGCTGCTACTTAATCCCATCTGACAAAGAAATCTATTTTTTCTCTTCCCCTCTTTTTTATATATTCACCAACACAGAAACATACCTGTTGCTTCAGGTACACAGAAAAGGAAATAAAGTTCCAATTCTTTTGTTTTTAAAACCWRGGTAACTGTGATTGGCTAAGTGAAGGATTAAAMTCATATGGCTCTAAAAATATATAATTTGTCACAAACGTCATTGTTTGAGAATACGTTTGTTGTGGTGATGTTTGGACACTTCAAACCAGAAACAGTCCAATACAATTTATTTTTTTATTTGTTTTTATGAGAGGAAAATGAGCAAAACATATAGGGTTCCTGCTGCTTCAAACTGACTTTTAAAAACACACCCGGCAATATTTTTTTAAGCTCTGATGTTCCTCTTGACATCCATAAAAATCTACAGCCTACTTRGAAGTGGTGAAGAAATTGTTGTTCACAATAAAATAATGGTATCCTTTTAAAGTGCAACCAAGATTTATAATAGAATGAATTCATGCTGTTAGAAAAACGAGTTAACATTTTACCTTTTCTGGCAAAATGTTCCCTCTGAGTCAGGGGTGAGTCACTGCCTCGAGTGGAAGAGCTCAAATATCAGTTTGTCTTGTTCAAAAGCAGTGGCAGGAAGGAGTGGGAGATAAATCAACAGATTAGGGCTTCATCTGTAGCAGTGGTGCTCCATCCTAGTCCTCGAAGAACACTTTTCTGTATATTTTAGGCGTTTCTCTTTTTTTGAACGAGAGATTAACAGGTTTCACCAGAACTTGAAGACTTTTTGCAGGATAGTRGCCCTCAACGACCAGGCTTGAGCACCACTGATACAGTAATGAGGATGTCTGYTGTGGYGAAGAAACAGCTCGSCWGATAGGCAAAGCTCTTGGTTGTATTGGGTCGTTTACTTATCAAACATTATTTGTYGTCCTGGGATATGGTTCACAACTAGAAAGAACATGAACCTGTATAAAGGAAGCTGAAAAGAGCTTCCATTACTGGGCATTCAGTCTCTGTATTAGAGATAAAGTGAGGAAACCTTTCAGCCATGGACACCTTAGAGGTGCTTCTCTGCACTGAAAAAGGATTCATCTGAGGTGATTTAGTACTCAGATTAGAATGCCTCATGAGTGCTTCACTCTGGAAGTTTTCYGAGAATGTCCCACTGGAAGGAAACCTTGGGACAGAAAGAACCCAAAGAGATTATGGCTGCATCTCAATTCATTTACTTAGTGGTAATTATTAAGTTACCAGTAGTCTAATGTGATAAACAGCAAATGGCTTAAATTTATAGTGCTTTGTCAAGTCCTATGAACTCCAAAGGACTATACATTTCAATCATTCACCCATTCACGCACTAATGAGGGTAAGCTACAATGTAGCCACAGATACCCTGGGGCACACTGACAGAAGAAAAAAATATAAAAAAAATTAATTGAGCTTATTCAAAAAAAA
>NW_013952885.1:343264-347675 GCF_001266775.1 Austrofundulus limnaeus
GGTGTATGATGGCGTCGCCAACTCCAACTCCACGACGATGAGCAAACTGCAGGGGGTCCTGAAGTGTGCTTGTTTGCTTACTCAGGTGCTTACTTACTTGGGTTGTTACGGACATCTGGTGAAAATTTCATGTCATTAGCACCTCTAGTAATATATTTACTGAGAAAAATGGTGACGTGTTCAATACTTATTTTACCCGCTTTATCCTCTCTGGCCTGTGAACACCTTATGATCCCCTATGAGGAGCTGGAGAGCATTGATGGAGAGTGTTTTTCCCTCCTGGAAAGGTTACTTTTGTCATCCAACCATGAATAAGCAAAAGAAAATGGATGAGAAAATGTGATTTGTTGTTACAAAAAAAGTTTGATTACAAGAATTGTATTAAAAGAACATCAGCATGATCAGGGGTTTTTAAGCTTAGGCAGCTAATCAAGTGTTCCTGTTGATTTATTCAATGTAAACAAAGACATCCTGATGTCTCATAAAGACAGATTGGCAGTTTCTAAAAATGCATGCTTACTTACAAAGCCCAATTCAGTGTGAGTGCATGATTACATTCAGTTAATCAAAAGCTTCAAAGACAAAGTATCCACACAGACAAATCTTTGCAAGTAGGTAGTCATCACTTACCATAATAAAACTGGAGGGAAATAATCAGAGAACCCTGCTTTTTAACGCAAGAGCAGTGATTGCACTGATTGCTCTGTTTCCACCACAGCAGTGACCAACACTATCGGCAAGAAAACGAGTGATTAGAGCCTCAATTTCAAGTGAGAAGAGAATTTATTTTCAAGAAACAACAAAAATCTCAGCATTACATACTCAGCTTTTTGCAAGTATAAAAATCCTATTTAGACTAATTATTGCATATACAGTATGAAGATGAAAGAAATAAACACCCTTTCAATAAGAAATAAAAGTAATATGCTCAGTGTCAGTGAAGGGATCTCATTTGGTCAGCTCAGAACTATGCTTTTGATTTAATTTTTTAAATATAAGGTGATATGACACCAATGGTTTCATCAAGATCTTAAAGTTGCAGCGGGGAGCAGCTGGGATGTGAAATAAGAAGTCTATGTTTAAAGTAAAGGCTTTTGATTAAAACAAGGGGAATTGTCTGAGTTRGTGCCTTGAGGTCAGCAATTTAAGTAGATCAGAGTCTTGTTCACAAGTGAGGGCAGAGAGGAACAGAAACATAAAGATCGATACGGCATGTGCAGTCATGAGGATACTTTAATCAGAAAGAGGGAGAGAAAGAGTGAGCCTAAAGGCCTAAAGTTGTYWGTTTACCCACACWCTGTTTTCATGAGGAGTGTGAAATCCCAAGGGGCTGAAAACAGATCCTCCTAAAATATGTCAGGGCAAGAAAACTTTGAGATGTGAAGGAACTCAGACATTCTGCGGTGGTGTAGAGCTGAGGTGGTAGAAGAAGTATCACAACATCTGTCAGGGATGACCCCCAAACAAGGAGACACATTGAAGAGATCAATGCATCAACAAGGATAAACGCTGCAGCTTGGTTAGCCTGCTCCTCATTCAGCAGCTTCTGCAATTCTTTTTTGAGTTCCATACCYCTTAAYGCCTAATGACAAAATGCCCTGCGTGACTGTTATAAGACGTTTCATAACTGTTGATTAGCGGTCAAAATTTTTCTATTTCTTTACAAGAATGTTGTGCAAATGTTGAGACAATGCTGCAGTAGTTATGCACTCTCCCAGTTAACTGAGGCCAAAATTTTGGCCAGGTGTGTCATTCATGCAGCCARTGCTAATCTGTCATTTCAAAGTGATTCCAATTTAAATATTTGCACATTKTCCTCACAATCTTGTGCCTCAAACCAATCACCAACTGTTGCAGCTCAGTCAGGCACCAGAATGTCTTAATGTCCACTGGAAGGAGTTCAACAGAAAAAGGACAAAAACACATTTTAGTAAAATCAGTCATACGTCGAGTCATGTCGCCTTATCCTGCCCCTCCACCCCCAAACTCTAATCTATTTTTTTAAAAACTAAAATCTTTATCAATTCGACCTTAGCTTTCATGATCCTGCTCTTGTGACCGATGGGAAATTTCMTTTTTTTTGATCGTGGCGCCTCCAAGTTCCTCTTAACAAGTCATTTTGTTATCCACAGCTGCATAATCCTTCTATCTCCATCAAGCGGGTGAGGGGAGTGAATTAATAATACTCTCTGAGGGCTGCGGCTCAAACCTCTTTCAAAAATGAGGTCTGAATAAGTCTCTGCACTAATAGTATAAGCATCGCCGCATTTTTTTTTTTTTTGGTCCGCTTCCAGGCATATCGGTGGAAGTGACGCTTGCAAGAGCTGCCCTCTTGGCCCCGGCTCTGCTGTCATATCTCTGCCTGGCCAGCACCCCCACCCCACCCCATCGCCCTGCAGATAATCAAATACCCTTAATGGAGAGAGGGAATGTTTTGACTGTAATCGAACCTGGAAAGAGATAAGCGTGGCCAGCGATCAGCACCTGCCTGCATGTCATTGCTTTGCTGGAAAAGGTTTTCCCATAACCTCCATGTCAGCAGTCATTATGGTTTCTCTAGAACATGTGAATGACACCATGGTTTATGCTCTTGGTATATTAAATGACCTTGAGGCACATGAAACCTATTAGAAAACTAGAAGTGTATTTTCACCATAGCACAGCATGGGAAAACCTGTAACTTTTAAAAGAAACTAAGCAAAAATAATAGCAATATATTTTTTAAAAAGTATTCATTGAAAATGTGAAGCAAATCGCCTGTACTCACTCCTCACATGCTTCCACATGATCTCTTGGAGATCCATACACACACCCCCTATGAGCCACAAACATCCATCCACTGATGACCTAAACTGCTTCTGGTGGGCCACAGAGTGCGCAACTTGTGGATCAAGTTCTCCGTCTGATTGAGGTCAGTGTTCCTGAGAGCGGAGGCTTAGTAGAGTTCGGCTCACCACAATCCAGCTCCTGTTTCAGGGGAAATGGGCCGACCTCACAGGCCAACCTCAAGGTGAAGAACTTGAGAAGTGTTAAGTAGTACGTAGAGGAATGATCCTGGAATAATGTGGGGTTTTTTTCAGAGGAAGAGGACTAAAATTTCAGAGGAATGCTGACAGACACACTGCAGAACGCACAGTGATGATGTTTCGAATAACATATCTTCAAGTGGTTTTCCAACTCCTCGAAGGCTCATGAGAGGGGGCTATTTAATAAAAGTATTATTTTATTACAAAATTAATCAAATGCATAAATGAAAAAATTAAAAAGTACAATTACATGGCTCTTAAAGTTGTGTTTGTTTAACTAATTTGATTAATGAAAATTGAGTAGCCACTAAACCGGACGTCTCTTTTTGTTGACAATGACTTTGTGGAAATTTTTCTGACTGGATCGTCTGATCACGCTATTCATTTTCTGCTAAAAAATGTGGGTGAGGGACATTATATACAGTTAAAATAATTTGTGAATGTACAAATCAACTCTTGGCACGATAACTCATAGTCCAGTAAACATTTGGAGTAACAACTCAGCTTGTGGAGTCCCTCTGGGACCAGTTGGAGTTGGACTACCTGGAAATCCATCTATCAGTAGCAGGAGTGAAAACAAGAGCCAATAGCAGCTAAAGTATGTAGCTGAATTTAATCTGGTTTGTTAACTGTGTTGTTCAAAGGTGGCTGTCTTAAAGACCATCATTGACTTTGTTGTAGGGGAGTCATTGTTTTTGTACTGTGTATTTATTTATTTATTTTTCCAGTGATTTTTGGTCAACCGTTGCACCGGTCAACATGAAATTTGGCAGGGCTGTAGATGAGTCTGACCTACACTACGCCAGCCAATGGTTTTACGATAGACCCCATATTTGAGGAGTGGGCTCCTTTCAAAGAGGGGGTGTCAGGACACGCAAATGATTCTGAAGGGACTAGGGTCTTGATGAAAGAGTTTGTGACTTGAAATGCAGCAACTTGTAAGCAGGAAAATGGACATTACAGCATACGTGTAGCCAGGGGGGGTTCGAGGGGTTCAGACGAACCGCCCACTTTGCCTAAAAGGTCCGCCTTTTCACTATTACGCAACATGCAGAGCTAAACGGTCTGTTCACTTGGCTTGGAACGGCAAGCAAACACATCAGCTGTCCCGACCAGATTCGACATTTTATAAAAGGTAAGATTACTTTGTGGTTTTTTCCATGTGGGCAGGGTTGTCATCACAACGACCCTCGAGGCTCACATGATGTTTTTTTTTTGTGACCTCCACCAAGGAAAAATGGAGCTCATACTTGTGATGGTAGTATGAAACAAAAGCTTCAAAACATGCTTCAAACCCTGAATGCTTCAATCTGTTAGAAAACAGGAGGCGTAACTAACATGAATAAATTTTCAAACCGGTTATCTTAGCATGTTGCTGAATAAAA
>NW_013952885.1:347690-348945 GCF_001266775.1 Austrofundulus limnaeus
CTTCAATCTGTTAGAAAACAGGAGGCGTAACTAACATGAATAAATTTTCAAACCGGTTATCTTAGCATGTTGCTGAATAAAAGAGCTTTTTTTAACCACAGTAAAGTAGTTTCTTTAACACTAGTGATTAGTGCAATTCAAGTTTCAGCAAATGAACCTATTTTTGCAACATTTGGCCCAACTGATTCAGTGCTTCATAAAAGCTTAATTTGTTCATCACTAGCTTTTACAATAGATTATTGTTTTCCCCATCAAAAACAAGTTAAAATAGAGCTGCTAAAGGAAATAGAGCAAAAAGATACGTTTGTGATGCTATGCAGCAATTATGCCAAAGGCAGGTGTGCAACATAAGAAGGTAAGCTTAATGCTAGATAATTAGCTCGTTTACATTCGTTTGAAGTTGCGCTTACAACGGAACCGGTGTGTTAATCTAAGCAACCCCCATACACCTGAATAAGGTCCACTTTTTCTAAAAAAAAGAACCCCGCCCCACACAAAATCTTGGCTACGCCCACGTTACAGTCGGGTAGTTGCTCTGTTGTCTTAGAGTATGTCCAACAAATCTGGAGTTCTATATCTGCACTCTCGAGGTACTCCAACTTCTTTCCATCATCCAGTCACATGCATGATAGGTAAGTTGGTGAATCACAATCGCTCATGTAAACGAGTGTGMRTAATAGGTGTTGTCTCATATGTTTCTCCTGCCGGACATACTGYCTCGTTTCTTCACTGTAAATCCTRTCTCCCTGGTCTTGTGCAGACCAGGAGGGAGTTAYCTAAGAAAAGCTGCCTCATGTGGGGAATCTGTCAGGTCTGCTTAACTCTCATTCTCAGGCAGGGTAATTACACCTGAAATTGGGAAAGCAAGGAACACCTACAGCCACCCGTTCTCCAATTTTCCTGCAGATCCTTCATGCGCGCACACACACAGTACACGGTACATGCACACATTAAATTGAAAAGCCCTGCAAGACACGTGTGCACACCCAAACACACGCACACAAGTTGGTTTTACTATCCTCGTGAGGTCATTTTTATAGCCCAAACCTAAACCTAACCACCCCGGTACATATCTGACCTTAAATCTAGCCTAAGCTCAATTCACACCCTAGTCCWYYCATGGGACCACCACGAGGATCATTGGATCCCCATGGGGTTGTTTTTCTGGAAAACGGTTCCCACGATGTAGCAAAAACGTGTACACACACACACACACACACACACACACACACACACACACACACACACACACACA
>NW_013952885.1:350342-354318 GCF_001266775.1 Austrofundulus limnaeus
ACACAGCAGGGAGAATGTGGCGACACTGGGGGGAAAGGTTTGGAAATCACAGATGTAACTTTACATCACTGGTTGCTGATTGGTCTCAGCAGATTGCTTAAGGGGGGACAAACATGATGTCAAATTTAATCTCAGGAACTAGTATAACAGAAGAAGTGACGGTTCTTGAAGAGCGTGATTTTTTTATAGATAGCCAAAATAGTTTTAGCCTGGCAGCAATTACAAAATCTTTGTAAGATTATCTTTTTAAAGTGTCCCTTTCCAAATGAAATTTTAAGAAAGGATACAAATGAATAAGATCTTACTTGTTTACCTGTTGTAGATGGCTCTTTATTCGAACTCAGTTTAAAGTTTAATTCTGTCCAGCTTGATGAGCTAATGAATAGAAATTTTGTAATTTTCCTGCACAACAAGGTCCAGGCTACACAGGAAGTGCTACAGCCAGGTGCTGTTGCTCCTATTTGAGAATGAAAATAATTGTAAAATTTTGAGTAAATTATCACATAATGTAAAAAATTTGGTCTCATTCTTGCTTGGATTAATTCGTCACTCTGATCAGAATTTGTTTTCTTTAAGGATTCCAGGATTCAGGGAGATTTTATTGTCATTTGCATCACATGTGATACATGGGGTGGAATGAAACTACAAACTCAAGGTCCCAGTTTACAAAAAAAAGATACACCAAAAACACTGAAGAAAAAGAAAACAGCGCAAGTAAGGCCAATCAAAGTTGTATCTACAACAGGTAAGATATTAATTGTTTATAACAAGTTCACAGAAGCCCATTTCAAAAAGGCTGAARTGCAGCTTTACAGTTCTTCTTATAAAATGTAAGGAAATGTTTGACACTCAAAAAGTTGCACATTAATTCATAGTGCGTTATTGTGAACGACGGAATATTAGGGCCACACTACGCAACTCTTTTTAGCTCTTAAATTATGTGAACAAAGTTGTAATGTTGTGAAAAATTATAATAAAAGAAAAATATTAGAATAAAGTCATTATAATATGAAAAAATGGTTATACGAAAATAGTCATGTTACCTGAACAAAGTTGAAAGAATATGAGAATAAAGTTGAAATAACAGAGGAAAAAGTCATAATATTGCCTAGCTGAAGTTGAAATAATATGAGAAGAAACTCATAATATTAAGACAATAAAGTCATATTATTTCAAGAACTTCTACACCTCCACTGAGTTAAAATATGAATGCTGAGCGTCATGTAAAGTTRTACTTTGGTATTGATGTTATTTAACTACATGGATTCATATGATAAATTCAAATCATATGATATTGCAGCTACATTGATGGATTTAGTTGTCACATAATGTGGATGGAATCATTATTACTCTAACAGTGATCCTAATGTAATTGGACTACATCAATTTTATTTACCATTATTTATCCAGGCAAGTCCCAATGAGATCGCAGATCTCTTTTTCAAGGGAGGCCTGGGCCTGAAGGCATCCTATTGTGCATGTTTTTGTGGGTGGGGGGAAATGAAGTACCTAGAGAAAACCTACGCAAGCAGGAGAACATGCAAACTCCACACAGGAAACCACCAGGTCCRAACTGGGGCTCAAACCCAGGACCTTCTTGCTGTGGGGCGTCACCGCTAACCACTGAGCCTTTGTGCTGCAGATAGATAGTGGCACATATTGGAAACCCATTGAGGAAGCAGGAATGGACATGTCATGTTAGATTCTGACTTTATTCTCATAATTTAAAAAAAATCTTGTTTGGCCCTAATACTATTATGTGAAACTTTTTAAACCAGATATTACGTTTTGGATGTCACTAAATTATGACATCATCAGCAGTATTTGTGTAGGTACAGTAGGCTTGCTTTCATGGGAGAAAACTGCAAACGTACATTAATGGCTCTGCAGTCCCTGTAGATTTGAGTCCGTGTTCATTTTATGTCATCGCACTTAGCTGATGAGCTCAACCTGAAAACCTCAAAAATCTATATTCCAGTAGACACCATTTATACTTAATCATGATCATCAGCACGGCTATTGACTCTAAACAACTGCTCTATTTAGCYGCCTGCTTCATGAGCAYGTGTTTGTCAGTGATGAGCAAGATGTGACCCTAAAAACGAGACGTGGRCGGTGGAAAGAATCCCAGAGCAACATTATTGATCCAGCTGCTGGGCTAAGTGGCTCGAAAAGCCTCTCTGACATCATTTCACCATTAGAAAAAAAACATAATGGCTTTTACTGAGCTTGCACTTTTCCTTTGCAGAAACATGCATGTTCGTGCACACACACACACACTCACACACTCACTCGCTCACTCACGGGTTCATGTGTCACTTTTGAAGTTATTAGCTGAGGAAGAAACGGCGTCATCATCATCATCTGGTGGGATGATATGTGTAACTGTCAGGGGCTAACTGTAGATGTGTATTTATGGTGGAGACCATTTTTAAACATCAGAACTAAATCWAATTATTTTTTCTGCGGATATTTTAGCTGCTGCCACGATAGGTGATGTAATTGTCTGTATGTGTGTTTGTTTGTGTGTGTGTTTTTTTTTATTTATTTTTTACCTGACACTATCTGAATAAATAAAAAGTACCTCTAAAAAGGACCATAGCTCTGCTGCACATGTATTTCTAAGCAACACAAAAATAAGTCCACGTGTCTCAGTAACGTTCACTTGTTAGCATAAATAGCAGTTTGTTTTTTTTGCCGGTAGTTGTTGAAATATTTAAAAGCATCATTTCACAGTGGAGCCTCTGGGAAACATTTAGTGAGTTTCTCCCACTCTGCATTTTAAATACAAAATCTCATATTGTTCACAACCATAAGATAAAAAAAACACATTGCATTGATAACAGATGTTGGGATTTGTTGCACAGATGTTTTTGACTTTATTGTGATGTTTTCATACAGTTGCTATTTCCTTCAGTTGTTGATCACGGTGTGATTATTCATTTTAATGTTCTTTTTATGGTTGTGTCTTTATGGGAACCTGAAAGAGACTTCAGCATTGGAAAAAATTAATAAAAGACAGCCGATATTGATGTCAATTTTTCACTGAATAAAGATAAACTAAGAATTAGACCTGACAAAGGAAGTAAAGAAAGAAAATATTTGAAAGGACTGCAGCAGGATAGACAAACTGTAAAACAATAGCAAACTTCCCATAAGAGTGAAAGTGGAGTTAATCCAAACCACGAATAATAAAGCAAATATGAAAAAGGATCACAAGTAAAATATAAAACAAAACTGTTTTGAGGCTCAGGAAACTGGCAGGATAMGGGTAAACTGACAGGACTGAARGATRGAACCACCAATAGGAGCAGGGGTGAACAAAAATCAATACAATGTAATTCACGTTTTTGGAATATGTTGTGTTGTTGCATTGGTTGACACGACTCTACATTATCGCGTGGACATCGGGGGCAGTTCCCCTGGATCGGCAGACCGGAGTGGTGGTCCCCATATTTAAAAAGGGGGACCGCAGAATGTGTTCCAACTATAGGGGGATCACACTTCTGAGCCTCCCTGGCAAGGTCTATTTGGGGGTTCTGGAGAGGAGGGTCCTTCAGATAGTCGAATCTCAGATTCAGGAAGAGCAGTGTGGTTTTCGTCCTGGACGTGGAACAGTGGACCAGTTCTGCACCATCAGCAGAGTCCTGGAGGGTGCGTGGGAGTTTGCCCAACCAGTCTACATGTGTTTTGTGGACTTGGAGAAGGTGTTCGACTGTGTCCCTCGGGGACTCCTCTGGGGGGTACTCCTGGGGTACCAGGCCCATTGATATGGGCTGTCAGGTCCCTGTATGACCGGTGCCAGAGCTCAGTCCGCATTGCTGGTAGAAAGTCGGACTCTTTTCCGTGAGAGTTGGACTCCGCCAAGGTTGCCCTTTTTCACAGATTCTGTTCATAACTTTAATGGACAGAATTTCTAGGCGCAGCCGAGGTGTTGAGGGGATCCTTATTGGTGACCTTAGGATCGCTTCTCTGC
>NW_013952885.1:355318-358698 GCF_001266775.1 Austrofundulus limnaeus
GTGGTGAAGCGGGAGCTGAACCAGAAGGCAAAGCTCTTGGTTTACCGGGCAGTCTACATTCCAACCCTCATCTATGGTCACAAGCTTTGGGTAGTGACCGAAAGAACGAGATCACGGATACAAGCAGGCGAAATGAGTTTCCTTCAGGGTGTCTGGGCTCTTCCTTAGAGATAGGGTGAGAAGCTCGGTCATCCGGGAGGGACTCGGAGCAGAGCTGCTGCTCCTCCACATCGAGAGGAGCCAGTTGAGGTGGCTCAGGCATCTGGTTAGAGGCCTCCTGGATGCCTCCCAGTTGAGGTGTCGCAGGCACGTTCCACTGAGAGGAGACTATAGGAAGACCCAGGACACGCTGGAGGGACTATGTTTCTTGGCTGGCCTGGGAACACCTTGGGATTCCCCCAGATGAGCTGGTCCAAGTGGCTGGGGAGAGGGAAGTCTGGGTCTCTCTGCTTAGGCTGCTGCCCCCGAGACCCGATCCCRGATAAGTGGCAGAAAATGGCTGATGGACAGAGTTAACACCGGCAGCGATAAATTCAGGTAAGTGTTATTGTGCTACCGCTTTATTTTCAGATATTTTATTTTTTGAAAAATGTTAATGTAGTACCTTTTCTATATGGGCAAGAAAATACATATCAAAACGTTTTCCACAGAGAGTCTCAGTCTAATGAATTATTTGCGTGCTTTTAATTATCATGAAATTGAAATATAAGCGTTTTAAGCAATATCAAGTCGAATCGAAATACTGAACCCTATTCAGGAGTCAGTMAATCTAACAGTTGTTCTCCTCAAGCTGCATTAAAAAAAGTCCCAACATGGTACCTTCTAAAAGGAAATTATCGGTCTTAAGCCAAAGAAAGCTCTTTTAGCTCTTTTACCTGGAAGAGAAACACCATCTGTGCTTCAGATCCTACCTGCAGCAAATATGTTAATTTGACCCATGGGCAAAATCTGATCTGATTGTGTCATGGACATGGGTCTGAATGTGTCATTCAACGTTCTTATGCCCCGTTGAGTAGCGACGGTCAGCTTTAATTTGCATGCACATGCTGCGCACGTGCGCATGCTGATGAAGACAGTGGATCAGAAGCCCAGCAGAGCTGTCTTAGAGAAGCCCTGACCTCTGTGAGCCTCTGTCAGTGGTCTGATCAGACCGGGGCAGAAAGGTGAGTCCACACGTCAAATGGGGAGAATTAGCATGATGCACGCGTACACACACACATCAGCCAACCTGCACACAAAAATACACTCTTAGATATTTGCATCCACACATTTGAATCAGAGGAGAAGCAAGAGCCAGGCAGGGTGACCGAGGACCACTGTCCAAGTCTGTTTGCTTTTTATTGCCTGGAACCATTTTACTTAATGAAAGCTGCTCTGTTGAGAATGACTCTATAGTTTATAGCTGAACCCACTGGTCAGGTCTCTTCACTGTAGCTCACGATTTATCCTTCAATATCTTTTACTTCAATTAAATCTGTTGTGACTGGACAGCTCCCTCGGGGCTCAGTTTTTAACACCAGGTGTTAATTATGTTCATTCAGACAGGACGTTGCCTCGATCATTGTGAGGGGATGACAAATTGCTGCTCATCAGTAGAAGAAATAAATCATTTGGCTTCTGTACTCACAAGAGCTGCATCTTCTGAACTGTTTGACGCGTTTTCAACTGCAAGTCTTATAATAAAGTGCAGAGGTCGTGGCCTTTGTGCACAGATTTAGTGGGCTTGGATATTTTTAGTACAGTACATCCAGTTTTTTTTTTGAGTGTCTGTGTGTGTGTCTTTCTGCAGCCAGTGAGCCTGTGTCAATGTCGTTCCTAGAGCTTCCTCACTGCCAGGATGCAGTCTGTTCTCTCAGGGGAGGAACTGTCACTGCAGACATGATATCCTGAAGGGAAAAGGAAAGTGTGTGCCTGCCTGGCTTCATTTACAACTCGGCTTCAGTTCATGTGAAATAACGCCTGGCTGTTCGGGTGCTGAGCACAACTGGGTTAGATAAATTCCTCATTTATCCATAAATGTATCATGCTGAAACCTTCTGCAGTATTTTCTCGTTTCGTTGCGTAAATGTTTGCCACTAAATGTCTGGGATAACTGCAACTTTTATCCAAAAGCAAATATTTCTACGCATTTCTGGATTGGTTAGACTCTAACACAGTTGAGTCAGGTCCTCTGGGTTCATTTCTTGTTKAAACGTTTTGTTGTTTATCATTCTTTAGCCTGAAGAGTTGCCGGGAAACTTCATCCAAAAAGCAATACCTTCTCATTGTAGATTCCATTTTTCTACCTGGATTACTGAGAATGCATCAGGACAGTAGTAAGACTAATCATGTAGTCAGTGCTGCTTTACATGGTTATTTTTCCATCAGCTCCAGCTGAACATATTTTTAATCTAGCTGAGTATTTACAGTAATCATTTTTTTAGATAGAATTTACTCAATATGAAAACAAAATCCACATAATAAACATTAATGGTTTTAACGTGTAAAAAGGAATGATAATTTAAGGATATATGAGCTGTGAGACCTACTGTTCGAATGATAACATTTAATGTGTGAACCAAATACAAAAGCAAGGCTGCAACTTCACTCTGCTTGTGTGCAAAATGCAGTGATTTTAGATGGGTGCTTTCAGCCTAACAGATGGAGAATTATAGTCTCCCTGAGACAATAGTGAGAGAGACAGAAGAGAGGGAGGGGGGAAAAATAAGACAACCGCCTGGAGCTCTCCCAGCTTTCACGGCACATAAAGAAACATCCAATAAACTACTCTTACTTATTACCAAGGTGGCTGTTTCCCAGAGAAAACAAGTCTTAGCCTCCCCGGTGGAAAAAAAAAAAACATTTTGGTCTTGTGTTTGCTTCACCATCAGCAAACACACTTGACTTGATTAAAGAACACCGATGAGGTGTGAGCAGATACGGTGTGTAACTGTTAACAGATATTATCACTGTGTTGGTGAACGTTTTAGTTCTCAAGGCAAACATAAACCCAGAGCCTTGCTTGTTTAAGTTAGGAAAAGGTGTAAAGATTGAMGAGCACACTGAGGTGTTTGGATCAGTGGATTATTTTGTGCAGGGCATCATGTTGCTGTCAGTTGTGGTCAGTTCCTTATGCTTTCATTTCTGATGGATAGAACCCACATGTTACTGTCTCCATATAGCTAGATCTAAAGCTTGTATTTCATTTTGAACAATTGTCTCATCTTTGCAGAGGAAGGTATTGTAARAAGGCTTTAGACAGGCATGGCCTCCTCCTCTACTGATCTTTGTTTTCTGTGAAGCTGAATACATTCAAGATGAGTCACTTTGCAGCTTCATCAAAATAGTCTAGTATGTCCTTTCTTTAGTGGACTATAAGGAGGTTTACTACTGTCTTTATG
>NW_013952886.1:0-520 GCF_001266775.1 Austrofundulus limnaeus
ATCGTGACAGGCCTACGTTGGCCACAGTCTACGTGGGCCATAGGCCACTCATGTCGGCTACATAAACGGTTGTGAAATAAGACAGTCTAGTCTATGGAAGATGTATGATTGCGTGACCACGTACTTCCCCGTTACCATCGTGATTTATTTTACATCACATCGCTTCAATTGTTTTTTAAGATACAGTATAACTTCACAAAATTCAGTTTTAATAGAAAAACACTATGATAAAAAACAATACATTAAAAATTTGGGTTTACCTCCAGTATCAGTATCAGTACTTGTAACTGAATTTTATTTCACATTTAACTGTGACAAAAGTTTCAGCTAAGTTGCCTAACTCTTCGGTCCATGATAAATTTCTGAACTCTGCCATAAAAAAACCAAAACCCCAAAAACTCAGGCTGTGTCTGAGTACATGGCCGACGGTATCCCAGAATTCATTGTGCCATCAGCAAATTAAATAGAAAAGCAAAGACAGAGGAGTTTTTTTTTTAATTATTTTACAACAGAGTTTTTT
>NW_013952886.1:1481-6096 GCF_001266775.1 Austrofundulus limnaeus
GGGTACACCCTGGACAGGTCGCAAGTCCATCACAGCAAACCCGTCTGGATAACAGCAGACTGACTGCTGGTAAAATATACGACAGGTCTGGACCACTCGTGAATTTTGTTCGTATCTGAAAAAAATCTTAGAATATGAAAACATTGGTGAATGTCACAAATTCTCCTAAATCACTCGTACGCACAACTTAAGAACAAATCTGTGCGTACGAACGGTTCTTGCATGAGGCCCATTGATCCATAAAGGACACTTCAATTTGGCTTAAAATATGGACATCCTGGCTAAACACAGAACAGATGGCAACCCTACCTCTGCACCTCAGCTTTGAAAGCAGCAGGTGCCAGTCTACTTAGTCTTAACGTTTACTCACAATGCTAAAATTTGAGCCAACATTGTACTCTCAGGCTCCTAATGAGTGGAGGTGCCAAATGACTGGCTGACTACTGCCAACTAGCAGTTGGAGGCTTAATTACAACACAAGAAGACACCACTATAAAATCGATACAGTGCTTTCGAGAATCAATACAGTATCCGGAAATGAAATATCATAAATATTTTAGTGTATCAATAATTTTTTACACCCGTAATTGTATGAGACCAGTTGGTACTCAGATAATGTGTTCTGGATGATTCTCAGCTAATATGACACCATAACTCCTTCTCAGTAACATTAACTGACTTTTCTGTTAAAAACTTTAATTAGGTTGATAATTCTGGCTGATATTTGACGACTCTTCTTGACAGAATTAGTAGAGTTGATTTAAATCAGTTGGTTTCCTGGCAAAGACTCAGTTTTTAAGCTTAGTCCATAAATGATCCACTTTGAAAAGGACATTCCAGGAGCTTAATGTTAGCCTGCTTTATCCAATCAAACATCAGTTTTAATGAGTGTTTTGAGACTTTGGAAAACCGAACTGTGCTCAGATTTCATTTAGTTTTCGAGTAGAGGTGAAGCTAAAATAATTTAGTATAGTCCTCTTTATTCATTACTCCATCCACCAAAACCATAGTATGATGCTACCACCACCATCTTTGACAGTTGTGTTATTAGGACTAAAAGCCTCACCTTGACTCTTCTGAATTTACTTCATGGCTTGTGGCCAAACAGCACACATTTGGAGTATTCTCCAAAAGTTTGTCAGATTATATGCCATCATCATTATCATCAAAAACAGGTGTGGACATCAACTCCATTCAGTTAACCAAACATCTTTAGCTCAAAGAAAAAAGGAAGTTGATACATGGTTCTCTAGTCAACATTTATTATGCAGTATATGCAAGTTTTCTTCAGCAGTAACTGGTGGAGAACCTGGCCACAGCATGGTGTCTCCCATCTTACTGCTGAAACTRGTAAACTCCTACAGAGTGTCTTGGTGGTGTTGGTTACTGCTGTCTTTCCTGCATTATAAAGTTTCTGGAGGACCACCTACTCTTGACAGATTTACACGTTCCAAATTCCTTACTTTACTTAATGAGAGTTTTAACAGAATTCCCAGGGATAGTAATCCCCAGGAATTTGAAATTTGAAACCTTTTTGTGTCCTCTGACTTAGACTTTTCAATAATCTTTTCTCCGAGTTGAATTCAGACAGTCCCTATGGGGTGAACAGTTATACATTCACTTATTTTACATTATATATTTTTATTTGCATGGTATTACTCTATAGAAATTTGATTTAACTTTGATATAATTTTTCTTTGATTTTATCAAAATGTCAAAATTATTTTGACTGTGAGTGATTTATGACATAAAACATCTAAGGAGGATATTAAAATATAAAGTGTGTGTTTAGGGGCACTGTACAACCTACAATTACTTTCTGAAAGTTTCTTTTAAATCTGTAGTTGCTCGACAGATATTTTGCTAACAGAGTTGACTCTGAACATTATCGTGCAATCTGTTAAGGCTCAACACCTGTGTTGGGGACAGTCTTAGCTACTACCACATGTTCAAGCTCAATAAATGTAAATCTGACATTGTTAGAGCAATTTTTGTGTTTCCTAAGGTCACATGTTGAGGCCATGAGTCACTCCAAAAGTTAATCAGATGTAGATGTGCACCCAKTGAATACTTTAGAGTTTCAATAAAATGCCACCAGAGTTGTTCATGAGAGACTTTGCTAAAGACCCTGTCACACTAGACCAGAGATTCTATTTCGTGTAAGCTCCGCCCTCTAAGGCTTTCGCAGATGGGTACCCCCGCGCGCGCATTCTGAAGAGCCAATAGTCTACGCCCACATCATGTGGGCCCCACCTCGGTCTGTATAAAAGGGGAGGACGGACCTGAATTCAGCTCCCCTTTTTTCTTCAGCTTTCGTGACCAGTAGCTARGCAGTTCGAACTTCAGCAAGGATGCCCGGTCAAGCGAAGATCTGTCCCATCTGCAACACTGGATACATGCTCTCCACCGACCTGCACGTCTTGTGCGAGGGATGCCTCGGCGCTGAACACGCCAACCAGGCTCTGACGGCCGAGCCGGCGTGCCGGGCATGCAAGAAACTGTRGGTGGAGGAGAGGCAGCGGCGGGCTGATCTCTTCGCTGAACCGGATGAAGGGTTCGAGCTATCCGACCACGTCCRGCTCGAACAACTCGTCGACTTTGGACCGGAGTCGGACGACCCCGCGTCAGAGGCCGAAGACGACAGTGGCGGTCCAGTCCACCCCTCCCAGGTGGCAGGGCTGGATGCGGACCCCCCAGGAGAGGAAGGATCCAGGGATCTGGGTCTTCCTCGCTCTTCCTCCACGCCATTACCAGCCATTGGGGCTCTTGTGAGTGCCCTCCCCGACATCATCCGGCGGGCAGCGGACGCCAGAGGGCTGACGGTTCCCGAGGTTCTGGCTCCCCCGCCGGACGAACCGGCGGGCCAGTTCGCGTCTCCCCTTGCCGGTCGCCGAATTGCGGTTTGGCCGCAGTTCCCGGTGGTACAGACGTACCTCACATCCGCCTACGGTGACCCCTCCAAGCTGAGAGCTCCGGTCACGACCTATGCGGACGTGACCAAGGTGGAGGGGATGACCGACTCTGGGTTCCCGCCGGTTCCAGCACTGGAGCCCGCGCTTTCCAGGGTTTTCGGTGTTGAAGCAGTATGGTCGGCCAGACGGCGACCTTTCCCCCACAACGAGGCAGACAAGCAGCTCGTCAACTGGACTGACCGGGCTCATCAGTGCGCAGCACAGTCTGGTGCTGCCACCAACAACATCGCTCTCCTGGCCTTCAGCATCTCCAAGAGAGTGACAGAGAGCGAGGCGCGTCAGGAGGAGAAGATGGAGCTCTGCGCGGCGGCCGACACGATCCTCAATCTCTGCGCTGCTCAGGCGGTGTGCGTGTCCCGCATCAGGGCCTGGATGACGCTGCTGCAGAGGCAGATGTGGCTGCGTCTTGCTCCCTCCGTCTCAGCGGACATGCAAAAACAGATGCTGGAGGGACCCATCATCGAGGACGGGCTCTTCGGCACGCAGTATCAACAGCTGTTGGAGGACCTCAACACGTCGCAGACGGTTCAGGAGCAGTTCCCGCGCGCACCACCACCAACGACGCCTCGCCCGACTCCGGCAGCAGCGTCGGAGCCGCACTCCCGACCTCCGTCCAGACACCAGCAGCAACACTGTGCCCCTCGGCGTGGGGCCGGGCAGCTGGCCTGTACCTGGTCCAACCCTCCGCCTCCGTTCAAGAGGCAGAAGAAATGACTGGCGAGGGGGTGGGGGGGGAATGTATGATTTTGATGTTTGTGATGCTTGGGTGAATAAAAATAAACATCTTCCCCTAAAGAGCACATTCCTCTCACAAGCATCTAATTCAGTCAGGTCTCAGGATTCTGTCTGTCTCACACACGTTTCCTCCACTCTGGGTAAGGCTAAGTCCGCTAGTTTTCAAAACTATCCGGCCTCTGGTCCTTACAAAAAAAAAACAGTCTCACAATTTCTTCTCCCACCATTCCACGATCGGTGGTCTCTGCCGCCCCCTCGTGGCCGGCAAACACACACTCACTCTCCTCTTCTCCCCGCCGGCAAACGGCGGACATAAGAGAGGACAGGCAGCATGAACCACGTCACAAACAGGGGCGTGTCGCCCCCGCTTTGTTCCAGCATGAATCCACCAATCACAGCGGCGCGATGAGCGCTGTGTTTGGCTCCGCTGAAACTTGCCTCGGTTCATGCTCACGTACGGCGCCGGAGACAACCCCTCCCGGGCCGCATTCAACACAACGGCACGCAGGGCTCCTCGGAGCTCCTGCACAGCCCTTTCGAGCAAAGCCTCCCATGGGTCACACGAGAGAGCGTGACGGCGGCGAAGGCTCTGAGTGGATCGGTTGCCACGACAACCGTTCTACAACCGGCGCATGCGCGAGCTCTCTCAGAGCGCAGCTCCGTCTGGGCACACACATGTCCTATGGACAAGTGGATGAAAAACTTAATAAAAAAAAAGGTTACAGACTGCAGTTTGCAACCGGACCTCCCCGGTTCAGCGGGATCCTGGAGACCCGTTTATCGTCTCCTCAGCAGGATCTCGCTCTCCAAGCAGAGCTTCAGGAACTCTTAAACAAGGTAGTAATTTCCAGAGTTCCAAGCGGGAAGGAAAATTATGGAGGACCAAACCTATCATAATGGGAAATAAA
>NW_013952886.1:6689-9022 GCF_001266775.1 Austrofundulus limnaeus
TTTTTTTTCCATTGACTGGGAAAAGAGTTCTCTCATTCTGGCCATTTGGGTGTGGATCTGAACTCAGTCACCATGACAGCTCATCTGTCCCTAACCAGAAAAGAGACTCTGCTGTCGTTGTTAGCGCATGTCAGACCCCGCAGGTCAGTGACAGCTCTAACCATCATGCGTCTCTTGGGCATGATGTCAGCAGCCCACGCGGTGGTCCCACTCGGGCTGCAACACACGAGACGCTTACAGCGGTGGTTCTCCCGGCTAAAGATCGATCCGATACGCCACAAGCGCAGGATCGTATTGATCCCTTCCTCAGTGGGGGTGGATTTGAACCACTGGAGGAACCTCCACACACTGTCAGCAGGAGTCCCTCTGAGCAGAGCGACACATCACGTGCCGGTCTTCACAGACGCGTCACTATCGGGGTGGGGGGGGGACATGCTTGTCTCAGACTGTGGGAGGCCGCTGGTTGGCCCACCCTGTCCCCCACATAAATGTTCTGGAAKTTCTGACTGTGTGGAAAGTGCTTGTGCATTTCATTCATCTGGTCCGGGACCAGCATGTTCTGGTCCACACGGACAACAAAGTGGCAGCGGCTTATATAAATCGCCAGGGAGGGGTACGCTCCCGGCTGCTGCTGGACACAGCCAGAGAGCTTCTCCTCTGGGCACACACCCACCTGCGCTCAATCCGAGCGGTRTACATTCCGGGTGTGCTGAACAGAGGGGCAGATATCATGTCCAGGGGGGGGTCCCCAGGATGGGGACTGGGCCCTGCACATGACCATAATTACGCAAATCTGGGACAGATTCGGCAAGGCGGAAGTGGACCTGTTCGCCASCAGYGAAAACGCYCAGTGCGACCTCTGGTTCCCCCTGAGCTCACGGGARGACCCTCCTCTGGGAGTGGACGCCTTTGCGCACCGTCCCTGGCCGGACAGGCTGCTTTATGCTTTTCCTCCTGTCCCTCTGATCCCGCGACTACTGGACCGGATCAGAACAGACCGCCGGCGGGTTATTCTGATCGCTCCCGAACGCACGGGAGCGCACTGGTTTCCGGTCCTCCAGTCATTACTGTCGGGCCTCCCGCTCCAGGTCCCCTGGCAGGAGGACGCTCTCCTGCAGGCGGGAGGATCAATCAGGAACTTCCCGAGACTGGGCCAGCCCCTTTGGGCCTGGCCGCTGAACGGGAACGCCTAATAAACCTGGGTTTATCTGCTGATGTGGTGCGCACCATCCAGGATGCACACGCAGCATCCACAGTCTCTTCCTACACAGCCAAGTGGTCATGCTTTCAGCGCTGGTGTGTAGAAAAAACTGCAGACCCAGTCCATTGTTCCTTGTCCTGCATTCTGTCCTTCCTACAGATGCTAATGGACAGAGGTTTAGCCTTCAGCACCGTTAAGACGTATGCTGCGGCAATTTCCTCCTGTCACGTGGGTTTTGGTGACAGGACGGTTTTCAATCATCCGTTGGTAAAACAGTTCTTAAAAGGAGTGCGCAGGCACAGACCTGTCACGTGCACGCTCGTACCACAGTGGGATTTAACACTGGTGTTACGCGCTTTAACTAAAACTCCTTTTGAGCCTTTGGATCAGGTCTCACTAAAGTTTTTATCTCAAAAAACAGCGCTGCTGTTAGCGTTAACATCAGCAAAGAGAGTCAGCGAGCTGTCTGCCCTGTCAGTGTCTCCCTCCTGCCTTAGGATACGGGAGGATGGCGGCTCTGCGACTCTGCGTCCCAACCCGGCTTTTATGCCTATGAGCATCACAAGCTCTTACAGCTCCAGAGTTATTACTCTGAGCGGCGTCTGTCCTCCTCCTCATAGTTCGGAGGAGGAAGCAGCTTCTCACCTGCTATGTCCCGTGCGCGCACTCTCGTGTTATAAGTAAAGTAAAGGTGCTTTATTTGTCATCAATGTATGTTTCCACACAATGACGAAATTCTGCTCTGCATTTAACCCATCCACACCCAAGTGGAGCAGCGGGCAGCCATGTGAGGCGCCCGGGGAGCAGTGAGGGTTAGGTGTCTTGCTCAAGGACACCACGACATGTGGGCATGGCGGGGAGTCGAACCTAAGACTTTCGGGTCCCAAGCCGGCTGCTCTACCACTACACCACAGCCGCCTCATGTGTGTCACGCACYGCACAGATTAGGCGCTCTCAGTGTTTATTTATTCACTACAGAGAGCAGTCTGCAGGACAGCCTTTGTCCTCTCAGAGGCTGTCACATTGGATTTGTGAAGCGATTTCGCAGGCTTACATCTCATCAGGTTTGCAGCCTCCAGCTGTACTGTCAGCTCATTCCACAAGGGGGCTCTCTTCCTCCACTGCTCTGTAC
>NW_013952886.1:12931-16698 GCF_001266775.1 Austrofundulus limnaeus
GATGGATGGATGGATGGATGGATGGATGGATGGATGGATGGATGGATGGATGGATGAATTTAAATAAAGCTTTCATCTGGCTCCTCGTATAACAGGAGTTCTGCAGCAGCAGACAGTTTATGCTGATCGCCTCGATGCCAGTAAACGGGGTGGACTGGTCATTGGGAGTACCGGGACTTTTCCCAGTGGACCGGTGCATCACTGGGCCGGTGCAGGCAGTGAGGAAAAAACAAGTTGTATAGTTGTGCTCAATACCAGTAGATGGCAATAATACACCAATTCATTGTTTACCAATCACCAACAAAGACAGAAGAAGAAGAAAAGTTTGCTCAAGAAGAAAAGGAAGAAGAATTGAAAAGAAGAAAACAAATAATAAAAATAAGAAGAAGAAAAATGGAGAATAAACGTAAGGGAGGAGAACAAAAATTGAGAGAAAAGAAAAAGCATCTACAAGCAAATTCAGCCATTTGAGCTTCACATGTCATCCAGATCACATGACTGCAACTCAGCCGTGGATGTTCAGAACAGAAAACCATAAAACCATTCAATCTGGAGTCATTTCAGGGGCTAGGTGGACAGCCACTCTGATCCCTGCAGAACCACATCAAGAACCCTCACTCATGAACAGAACCTCACCACGAGGTGAAAAAAACACCGTCTTTGTTCGCTGCATCAAAATGAAGCCGTCAAACAAAGATTCCTGATTTCCCTCCTGTCTTCAGACCCCAGAGCAGCTCTGTAAACGTTGTCCACACTGCAGCAGGTAGCGCCTCTCTGTCCACACATTTATCTGCTGCAGGATCAGATCCATCTCAGAGTTCAGTTAGCAGATAATCAACACCAGAGGAGCTGGGATTCATTCTGCCGATCGATTAAACTTGAGTTATTGCATCAGACATAATTAAACTTGTTATGGAGAGACAGTAAATTAAAAACGAGCAGAGCTTAATTTGATTACAGACTTGTGGTCACACATACGTCCCATCAATCACCGGAATCACTGAAATGAAGAAACGGGCTCGAAAAATAAGAGAAGGAAGCTTCCGACCATAAAAACTGAAAGTGGAGCTTCGGCTGTGTTCCTGATGAGCCTCTGATGCCCGTCCTGTCCTCTGTGACAAACATTACCTCTGAATGCTCTCAGTGAAGAGACACGAACTGTCTGCTGATAAACTCCAACAGTTTCTGAGGTAGAAGAACTGCATACTTTAAAAACAGTTCAATAACAGTCAGAAATACACCCGCTTCGGATGTTATCAGTCCATTAAATGGACGTTATTAGCCGTTATCAGTCCCATAGAATGGCTTCAGACTGTCAGCTGGTTGATATGAGGCATAAAACCACTAAGGTTAATTTTAGAGAAAATGACATGGGCTACGATAAAGTAGACCGGACTCCGGCAGTAGCAGATATACAGTGGCAGTACATAGGCAGTATACATTCCAACGTATATGGCACTGGTAACCCACTAGGGGGCACTGTCGGACAGTATGAAGCCATTCTATGGAACTGATAACCACTAATAACATCCATTTAATGGACTGATAACATCCGAACCGATGCAGAAATTACTATAAAGAGCAGCGTTTCCATTGACCATGAAAATGCACAAATTAGAATTTCAAAAAAAACTTTGCTCAATGGAAATACGTCAATTTCGAAAAAAATACGTTTTCAACAAAATGTTTTGGCTCTAGGATGAGGTGGTTGTTGGGCCGTATCGCAACTGGTGTTTTTCGCAAAACTGCAATGGAAACACTTTTTTGACAACCGGGTGTTTCTACTGGCGAAAAAGACGACGACGACGAAGATAACAGGAAGTAGAAGTAGTAGTAATATCACAGAAGTAGTATAAAATAGTAAACTCAACGACTACAATTTCCCAAAAACACAGCATACGTAGCCGCTCCCAAGTAGGGACTTGTCTCTGGAAAGCCTCGATAAAAGACGCCGACGTCTCCTCTGATGATGAGCGCTAGTGTCGTGGTAGCAACATGCTATGTGTTTACATCCATCATCTCCATGTTTGTAATGACTTATCGTGAGAACAAACGTATTCACGTGACTTTAATAACATTTCTTAATGGAAACACTGCAGTTGTGAAACTGTGTTTTTTTTACATTAACAGAATATCGACAAAGTTTTGCGCACATTTGTAATGGAAACACAGCTAGTGAGATCATTGTTGGTGCAGAATCGTAGTCGTCCTGGACGTGACAAATCTTAAAAACCAAAGTAACTGGACTTCTGTTCTGCAGGGAGCTTGAATACAAAACTGGAGCAGGTTTAAGGTTTAAAATATAGATTTGTTTCAATTTTAGTTTAATCTGTATTTTCAGCACTGTGTAGTATTCTAAACTCAGATTGAAAATCTTCCACAAAGTTCTTGTTCTGCAGATTGTTTGAGCTCCTCTAAAGCCCACACCTCCACCTTTAATCCTGATGAACCACGACCTTCAGGTCAGCTGCACAACCTGCAGGAACACTGAGGAGTTCAGACTTCAGGCTGCAGCTCTGCCTCGGACTCTCCTCGACTGTACGAAGCTGCTGGGTGTTATTGGGAAACGGTGGCCAGTGCTTGCTGTTGGCCACAAGACTTTCCTCAGGAGACGAGGAAGGAGCCGAAGAAGAGAATCCTGAGCTGAACCTCAGCGAGTCACGCTCAGTCAGAGGCGCTCCATTAATCACTGCATCTTTTCATTAACTGTTGCATTAGCTGCTTTTGAAACTCCTCCTCCGGGGAGCGCAGAGATGCAGAAATATACAGCTTCGTGGGTGAGGAGGGTCAGGGGGAGCACAGGAGGAGGAGGAGGACGAGGAGGAGGAGGAGGAGGAGGTCTGGCCGGCCAGTTTGGTTGAGCAACAGCAGCGAGCGACCAGGACAACGACCACCCTTCACCCAGTTTTCCAGCTCTCTGATTGGCTGAAGGAACGGGGGTGAGTGTTGGAGGGGCGAGTGGCCCCCTCTGAGTGGACACCCGCTGAGACATCAAGCAACGAGTGCTGCCGGGGCCGAGGGTTCAAATCCCAGCAGGTTGGTCAACATGAGGAGCAGCAAGCCAACAGGAGGACGGCTGCTGCTGCTGAGACCTCCTGAACTACTGAGTAAACACTGAATATACTGTACTGAGTACTGTAAATACTGAATATATACTGAATATATACTGAGTACTGTATATACTGAGTCTATATATACTGAATATATACTGAGTACTGTAAAAACCGAATATATACTGAGTCTGTATATACTGAATATATACTGAGTCTGTATATACTGAATATATGCTGAGTACTGTAAATACTGAATATATACTGAGTCTGTATATACTGAATATATACTGAGTACTGTAAATACCAAGTATATACTGAGTCTGTATATACGGAATATATACTGAGTACTGTAAATACCAAGTATATACTGAGTCTGTATATACTGAATATATACTGAGTACTGTAAATACTGAATATACTGTACTGAGTACTGTATATACTGAGTCTGTATATACTGAATATATACTGAGTACTGTAAATACTGAATATACTGTACTGAGTACTGTATATACTGAGTCTGTATATACTGAATATATACTGAGTACTGTAAATACTGAATATACTGTACTGAGTACTGTATATACTGAGTCTGTATATACTGAATATATACTGAGTACTGTAAATACTGAATATACTGTACTGAGTACTGTATATACTGAGTCTGTATATACTGAATATATACTGAGTACTGTAAATACTGAATATACTGTACTG
>NW_013952886.1:17803-19336 GCF_001266775.1 Austrofundulus limnaeus
TACATACTGTGTATATACTGGACATACTGTATACATTCTATATATACGCTGTACTTGCTGTATCAACTGTACATACTGTATATCTACTATACTGTCTATCCTGTACATGCTGTGTACATACTGTGTATATACTGTACATACTGTGTACATACTGTGTATATACTGGACATACTGTATACATTCTATATATACGCTGTACTTGCTGTATCAACTGTACATACTGTATATCTACTATACTGAATATCCTGTACATGCTGTGTACATACTGTGTATATACTGTATACATACTGTATACATCCTGTGCTTTCTGTACCTCAGCTTGATTGAACTGCTGAGGCGGGACCTTCAGAGCTGAGCAGAAACCTCAATGAACTGAAGCAGCAGTGGAGTGGGCCAAAAATCCTCCACAACCACGTGAGATGAAGCAGTGATTCCTTCAGGCTGGAGCTGTTTCTGCACAGAGTCAGACAGTCTGAATGAACATGTTTCAGCTGACAGTAAAAGTTTGCAGCTGGGTGGAGTCCACAGAGGCCAAATGTGGCCCACCATCGCATTTTATGTGGTCCGAGGCCACTTAAACAATGTATTAAGGTTGTAAAATAAGCTCCTTTAAATTCAGTATTGACCATAATCTACATCTCCCAAAATGCACGTTGATTGTTTTACCTGCAACATGACGACCTCCCTCCACCAGGTGGCGCTGCGCAGGGTTTGGAAGTAGCCATTAACCAATAGCCAGCCTAATTTTCCTTGTAAAATCTCAATTTCATTGCATTTTTGCCAGTTACTTTTGCTGCAGTCCAGTTGTTCTGAGAAGTGGGAATTTCCCACTTACAAGTCATCAGTTTAAACTGGAACGCCCTTCCAGTGGGAACTCCCAGTCAGAAAGTGGGGAAATTCAGAATTCAAGATGGCAGCCGCTCACCACAACTCAGCAGTGAGTAAAACTTTTATTTTTAGTAATATTTATGCAGTATTTATTTCACATTTAGTTAGTCGTACTCGCAGTTCTTTTCATTGTTTACAAGAGGACAAGTTAAAACACTGTTTCTATGCAGGAAATACCAGGTAGAGCTCAGATAGTGTTTGTTAGTTTAGTCAAAGTTAAACATGAAACATTGAAGTTAATTACAGATCAGAGCAGATCTGCTTGATGTTCTCTGATGTGTATTTTCTGTTTTATTCACAAGAATGAAACTAAAGATTTATTACTGTTAAACTGTAAAACAACAAAACACACTGTGGGCTGCCGTTTGTAAAGTTACACAGTCAAAAATTACCACCAATATTTTTGTTTTAGACTTTTATAAGAAAAAAAGAGCATATATTTTTCAAAGTCGGTTTTTCACCATATGATTCATACATTTATAAATGTCATATTTTATAAATTAAATATTTAACTTACAAATTAAATATTTAGCTACCTTAGCTAGCTAGCCAAATATTTAAGTTGCAACCTAAATATTTAGGTAGCTAGCTAAATATTTAAGTTGAAACCTAAATATTTAGGTAGCTAGCTAAATATTTAAGTTG
>NW_013952886.1:24426-25849 GCF_001266775.1 Austrofundulus limnaeus
TGTGTGTGTGTGTGTGTGTGTTTCTTATGTAATAATGACCCCAGCTGGAACTGACAGACAAATAAACCAAAAAGCACAAGTTCACCTTTGGTAATATAATTTTTTAAATTATTTTTATTTTTTTAAATTCATACACTTCATGGCTTCATTCATCTCCATTTCTAATTTAACGTTTATTTAATTTCTTCCCTTTTTTTGGAGGGGGTTGATTATTTTATGAAAACTCTCATCAATGATTTTAAAGAAATTTTAATATAAATCATTTTAGACAAATACATCAGATGAACAGCAACATAAACTTACAGGATGAATTCCAGTGTCTTTTCAACATCAACCTCAGTGTTTCCAACAGTCAGAGGAGATTTGACAGTTTTCATGTGTCCCGCCCACATATTCTTCCCACAAATACATGTTCCTTACAAATGTGGTTCCGTTTAAAAGAGAAATAAACGTCTTTCTAATAGTAGATTTATTGAAGCACTGTTATAAGAGCTTAGATCAATTAGTGTGTCCTCAGATGACCTGTCTCTGTGTGCTGCTGTTGTTCCACCAGCAGAGGGCGCTGCAGGTTTAACCACCTACCTGACAACAGCCTCAGTTTAATGCATCAACAAGAGTTTCCTTAATTATTAAACTCATTTTTATAGACTTTCTTTAATCGATGTTTCTGTAACACAGTTTTAAGGAGTTCTGGAAAATTACCAGTTATTTTGGCAGACACACTTATTTTGTGGGGTGGATTTGCCAAACACAGGTGGCATTCACACCTAACGGGACCTGAGTCCAGTACCCATAAGGTAAGATCCATTGGTGGATCTGGGTTTAGGATTAGGACTAAGGTGTAAATTGAGTTTAGGTTAGTTTTAGGGTCAGGTAGCTAAAAACAGCAAAAGGCTAGCTAAAAATAGCAAAATGCTAGCTAAATAAAGCAAAAGGCTAGCTAAAAACAGTCAAATGCTAGCTAAAAAAGCTAAATGCTAGCTAAAAAGCTAAATGCTAGCTAAAAACAGCAAAATCCTAGCTAAAAAGCAAAATGCTAGGTAAAACAGCAAAATGCTAGCTAAAAACAGCAAAATGCTAGCTAAAAAAGCAAAATGCTAGCTAAAACAGCAAAATACTAGCTAAAAAGCAAAATGCTAGCTAAAACAGCAAAATGCTAGCTAAAAACAGCAAAATGCTAGCTAAAAAAGCAAAATGCTAGCTAAAACAGCAAAATGCTAGCTAAAAAGCTAAATGCTAGCTAAAAAGCAAAATGCTAGCTAAAAAGCTAAATGCTAGCTAAAAAGCTAAATGCTAGCTAAAAAGCAAAATGCTAGCTAAAAAGCTAAATGCTAGCTAAAAAGCTAAATGCTAGCTAAAAAGCAAAATGCTAGCTAAAAAGCTAAATGCTAGCTAAAAAGCTAAAAGCTAGCTAAAAAGCAAA
>NW_013952886.1:26893-36201 GCF_001266775.1 Austrofundulus limnaeus
GCTAAAAACAGCAAAATGCTAGCTAAAAAGCAACATGCTGGCTTAAAACAGCAAAGTGCTAGCTGAAAAGGAAAAATGCTAGCTAAAAAACAAAAGGCTAGCTGAAAACAGCAAGATGCTAGCTAAAAAAACAGTAAAATACTAGCTAAAAACAGCAAAAAAAGGTACCTGTGAGGTTAATTTTAGGGTGAATGATCAGGGTTAGGATATAAAATTTTCAAAACATTAATGGAAGTCAATGCACGGTCCCCACAGGGATGTAAAAGCCAGACGTGACTGTGTGTGACTAGTTCTTTAGTTTAGCTTCACAAGTGTTCAGTTTAAAATAAGTTCAGACAGACAGTGTTTATGTGCAGCCTCACCTGGGGGAAGTGGGCGGGGCTCAACGCAGGTTATCAATAAAAACCTTTGATTCGTCAGTTTGCTCAGACTAATCAGCTCAAAGTTCAGGAAGGTCTGAGAGACTGAAGTGATTGTTTGTTGTTCCAGCTGTGCTGCAGCAGGAAGTAGAAACTTATTTCACCTCAGTTTGAATAAAATTATTAAAATAAAAACATCCTCAGTGGAAACGAACAAAAAGTCTAAATAAATAAAAAGCCTAAAGTGGATCAAACATCCTTTTTTATTCATTCTGCAGGTGTTTATATTTAAAGATTTGTACGTGAGGAAACACTCGACAGGAACTGAAGAGTTAAAGGCATCATTTTAATGTAAAGTTTAAAAATATTAAAAACTAAAAATGTTTCAGTTTCTCTGACAGGAGGATCAGGTTTATTCATACAAACATTTTTATTTATTTATAACAGGAATCTTTTCTTCTGTTTGAACCTTTTGTTCAGGAACACGTGCTTTGACCTTTACTTTTTAACTTTTGTACTTCTGGTTTATTTAGTTTAATTTGCAAAATTTTAACAAATCCATAATTATGATTTTAGATATTATAAATGATTTAACTTTTCTCTCTGTGCTTCAACATGCTGTTTTGGTCAAGATCATTTTTACATTTTAGCTACTGTTAATTTTAGCATTTGGGTACTACTGTGCTAATATTAGCTTTTAGCTATTGCTGCACTCATTTTTTACTTTTGACTACGATATGTTGAAGCTTTTACTGAATAATTAGCTATTTTAAGCTTTTAGCTATTGTTTTGCATAGTTAGGTGTTTAGCTATTTAGCTCATTTTTGCTTTTAGCTACTTTTTTTACTAATTTTAACACTTAGCTACTTTTATTATTTTAGCTTCTTTTGCCTTGTTAATTTTAGCTTTTAGTTACTGTTTAATTTCAGTTCTTTGCTCATGTTAGCTTTTAGCTACCTTTTAAATTTTACCTTTTTCCAACCGACTTGTTAATTTTAGCTTCTACTGTTTGACGCTTCAGTACTATTTTGCACATTTTAGTTTTTTAGCTAAAACTTTGCTTGAAATAAACACTTCGTAATTTTACCTATTGTTTTGCTTAGTTAGACTTTTAGCTACTGTTTTGCTAATTGTAGCTTTTAGCTACTTTTTTGCTCGTTTTAGTTACTTTTATTAGTTTAATTTTTAACAACTGTCTTGTTAATTTTAGCTTCTTGTCTGACTGATTTGATCATTTTAGCTTTTAGATGTTTTTTTTCTAATTTTACTGTTTCACAGATTTTTATGTATTTGCTCATGTTAGCATTTAGCTATAATGTAGCTGTAGACATCCAGTGATTTTATATTTTGTTCAATCTAATCATTGTGTTATTATATTCTATCTATTTTACATAAATGTATACATTTCATATCTATTTTACATTTTCTTAGTCTTTTATTTTGAAAGGCTCCACCGGATGTGGATGAGTGTAGGATGGGAAGTTGACGCTCTCAGCTGGCTCCAGAGCTCCTGTACTGCAAAGTTTGTCCCGGTCCGGACGGACTTCCTCACTGACGTCCTCCGCTCTAGACCTGGTCCGCTCCGGTCCGGTCCGGTCCCGGTCCCGGTCTCCCAGCCATGGCCTCCATCACCTGCCGGGTCCAGTACCTGGAGGACTCGGACCCGTTTATCTGCACGAACTTCCCGGAGCCTCGGAGACCTCCGACGGTGAACGTGGAGGAGAACCTGCCGCTCTGCGAGCAGATCTCCGGGATCCACAAGCTGCTGGAGGCGCCGCTCAAGGTGGGTCACAGACCGGGTTCGGAACCGGACCAGGACCGGGTTTAAGAACTTTATCTCCCGGGTTAAAATAATAATAAATTTTATAAAAGGTTCACAGAAACCCAGAGACTGACAGGTTTAGGTTTGAGTGATTTAACACAACCAAGGTGGACATCAGATGACCTCATAATGAGTCTGTGAAAGGTCAAAGGTCATTCCCAAACACAGTGAAGCGTTCAATCATAGGAGTGGACTCACCCCAAAGGTCAGACTGTGCAGTGCTCAGAGAAATATGCAGCGTTTCAGACTCTGCAGGCTTCAATTAGCAGGTTAGAGGTCAAAGGTCAGGGCTTGTTTGGAGAGGTTGCAGGAGAAAACCTGTAAATCCAACATGGCAGCGAGACGTTCTGGAACAAAACCAGACTGAAGTACAGATGTTTACCCATAATGCACTGCAGTAAACATCTCACAGTTAACCTGTTAACCTTAAAACTTTACAAGTCATCAGTCAAACTAATGTTTTTTTTAAATAAAATAAGCTGTGATTTGAATCGTTGTGTAGTGTCAGCGTTTCGTTAGTGATGTGGCCAGTGTCAGGGTCTCTGTCCGTGTTTTCTGCTCCGGTTTTGTTTGATTTATAATTTATTTAAAGTACCTGTGACACGTCTGTCCTTCAAATACAAAAAAAAAAAAAAAAAAAAAAAAATCAAAGAAAACATCTTTATACTTAAGAAAATTGCCATAGTACAGATTATTTTACCCATTTTGTCACATAACTGGCCTATTTTCTTATGAAGTTGGCTCAGCCAAAGTGAAACAGGAAGTGACATCATTAATAAAATAAACTCACTGGTTTTTGTTTATTAAATCTAAATTATTTAAACTTCGTCTCTCTTTGATAGCGACTAAAAATAATGTAAAGAAACATCAGATTCTTCTCTACAGTCTGTTAACTGTTGTAGCAACGCTCTGTTTACATTCAGACACTTCCCTCTGACATCACTTCCTGTTTCTTCACAGGCAAATATCTCAGCAGCTGTTCATCTCAGAGGCGTGAAATTTCTTTTGCAACATGTTATCCATGTTATCTTTCCAAAAATGCATTCATGTTTATCACAAAAATGTGATGTCACAGGTCCTTTAAAGTTCAGTTTTTACAGACTCTACAGTCCTGTGGGCCTAATGGGTCATGACGGTGTGGGTGTGCCCGCCTCCATCAAACCCTGGCCCCCCTCTTGCTTCATGAAAAATATTGTTTGTTCACTTGTGGAGCGTTTTGCTGAAAGTTTTCAGAAAAACGTTCTGATTGGCCTTTTATGGAGTTATTTTTGAATATCTGCAGCTTTGCCCGTCAAATTAAAAGTCTTAAAGAATGTCGGCGTGTGGAGAAGCGGAACAACTTCCTGTCGGCCGGCTGAGTAACGATGCTTGTTTGCTGTTCCAAACAGGAAGTGGAGTCAGGCAGCGTCATGCCTCTGACTAACTCAGTCTGCTTTGTGTGAAATATGTCCACTCAGGTTGTTTTCAAGATATTTTTCTTTTTGTTTTAGCGGGCAGAGCTCAGTCATTCCAGCAAATCAGGAAGGTCTATTAAGCTATTTATTACTGTGCAAATATGTGTATAAGTGATAACATATCATTTTGAATATAAAACTTGTATAAAACATGGTAGTTTTATTAGAACATAACAATATGAACTTTTGTGTGGCTAAAAGTGCCCAAACATTAAATAACTGCATGATTGGTAATAATGCAGGTAAACTACTCCAACAAAATAAA
Source organism: Austrofundulus limnaeus (assembly GCF_001266775.1). Taxonomy (NCBI): domain Eukaryota; kingdom Metazoa; phylum Chordata; class Actinopteri; order Cyprinodontiformes; family Rivulidae; genus Austrofundulus; species Austrofundulus limnaeus. The sequence continues at coordinate 30,794 of NW_013952886.1, forward strand.
CAATCAGTGCAAACAATGCAAGTTATTTGTCGTCACAGTACACGTTTAGCACGTCCAAACCCCCAAACCTTTGTTAGTAAAATATCTTACTGTAATCCCGTGTGTTGGAGCTATAAGTGAGCAATATATTTATGTACATTTTGTATGAAACTTATTTTGACTTTATTAATAAATGAGGTAAACAAGAGCTTGAAATAACGTTATTGTTAAATTCAGACTTTATTTTGAAAGTGTTACTTCCTGTAAAACTTTGATCTCAGTAAAAAAAAAACGATTACAGCTAGCACAGATTAATACAGATTTTTATTACTGGAAATAATCTGGAAGAGATGCAGAAAATATTTTTTTTATTTTCTTTTTTGTATTTGCTTGAAACCCTTTTTATGAAACTTTTTAGATAACTGTTTTTTATTTTTTGCTGAATTCACAGTTTTTCTCTGCTGCCAGAACACCTGCAATATTTAAATCTGCAGATATTTATGATAAATAAAAAATAATAATAAAACTGACACATCCCTAAAACAGGTTTGGGGTTCAAACCAGGGGCGGTGCCAGAGGGGTGGCCAGGTGCCAAATGCCTCCCCTGGCACCTGATTGGCCACCTCAGGTGCCACCCCCAAATTATGAACAAGTGGGTGGAGATCTTGGATTTTGTTAAAGATTGTCCTTTGATACTTATGTACTACTTATTTTTAGCTACTTATAGTTAAAAATGGCTGAATTGTAGCCCTTTGTAAAATTAGGATTAGCATCAATGGTTAGTTTGATTTGGGATTAGCATCGACAAACAGCATATAGTTTACTCCACAGCAAATTTAATCTCATTAAGTCTTAAGATGAATTAAAGCTTTTTGGAATTAGCTGCGTCGGCCATTTTGAATTTTCAAAACCCAGAGTTTTCTTTATTTGTCCTCTAGACCAGTGATTCCCAACCAGGTAGGGGTACGCGAGCATATTACTGGGGATACCAAGGAAAAATTTCCCAGGTGTGCAAAAATAATAAAAATTCAAATAAGACTGAGATATGTAGGGTCCTATTATTTCCGCAATGTGGAAATCGCAGTCGGAATCTCAGAATTAACACAAAATGGAATCCAGTATAAAACGCAGACTAGAATTTGATTAACTGGGTGAGTTTCTGACAGATTCTGGACGCTGCTGCTTCCTGCACCTGCCATTACCTGGTTTACTTATTTAATTAAATAGTCATTTTCAAGGCAACATTTTTGTCTTTATGTTTAATTTGAGTTGAATAAAATAAAAGGCCTGAGATTTAAACATTGTAGGGGGTTAAATAAATAATTTTCATTAAATAGTCAGTTGTACATTATAGTTTTGGAGAATCATCATTACGTTTGACTGAAGGGGTACCAGTGGTATAAAATGGCTCAGGGGTACACAAGTCTAAAAAGGTTGGGAACCACTGGTCTAAAAGCCCCCCCTGTGCCAGCCCCTGTTTATCCTAGCTCCGCCCCTGGCTTTAACAGTAGTTCTGCCTGCTACATGTTCTGACCCAGGAGAAAAAACGACACTGAACCAAAACTTTTCCTCAGTTTCCAGTCAGCCTTGTCTCTCTGAGCTCCTGATTTTCCTCTTGGAGGTGGAGACCTGGTCCATCACCAGGTTCTGCATCCTTTTGTTTCTGTTCATCTTGTGAGCAGAAAGGACCGTGAGGCGTTTGAGGCCCGCCGGACTCTCCAGCGTCAGATAAAGATCGCACAGCTCCCCTCCCATCAGTTTACATTCTGCAGGACCCTAATTGTTCCCATCGTGCCCCGGGGCTCGACCCAAACCCCGTCCGATTGACTGAGACGATCCGAGCCGCAGGGAGCTCCGGTTCTCCTCCTCTGCAGGGAGGAGGTGCTGCAGGAGGAAGAGGGTGGGAGCTGTAAACAGCAGATAAGCCTGGATGGACAGATGGAGCAGAAACAGCATGTGGACAGGCGTTTCCTTCCGCCGACGCTCACAATCACACTGATGATGAGTTTAGTGGTGAACAATGAGGAGTCGAGGGGCGGGGCTCTGAGTTGAGGGGCGGGGCTTCAATGCTGTGACGTGTTGAAGACCGTCTGTGGGGCTCCACTGGGCAGGGTGAGAACTCCTAAATACCTTCAGGACATTTCAGCTCTGACTTCTGATACGTCATCATTTTATACTTTTTGAGATATTTAGCGTTTTCTGATATTTTTCATTCTTATAGAAAGTGAACGGATCTGTCTTTAACAGACTTAAAACACTTTTCTAAGGCTGTGATCCAGAGGCTGGGTCCTCTGAAGGCTGCATCTGAGGCTGTCCAAATTCAAAGACTCTCCTGGTGCATCCGACAAGTGTTTGCTTTGTCCCTGATTTGAGGGACGGTCCGATGGATCCTTCTCGGTCCACCATGTCCCATAATGCTTTGCGGGCAGACCACTTTTCTAAACAAACCCCTTGATATTGTCACTACCTACAAATATCTTGGAATTACTTTGGATTCTCATTTGACTTATCGTGATCATGTACAAGTCTTAACCACTAAGTTGAAACAGAAATTATACGTTTATTCAAAAATTCGATCCAATCTGACATCTTCTGTTTCAAATATCTATCTTCATGCCATTATACTCTCAACCATGTCGTACTGTTTACCTGTTTGGTCTCTTACAACAAATGAAATCTTAGAACCCATAGTTAGGCTCTACAACAGGGCCTACAAAATTCATAAAAAACTTCCTGGTTGGACTCATCACTGTACAGTTCTTTCATTGTCTGATGCCTTGACTTTTCAGAATTATGTTTTGTATAGTGGTATTAATTTATATTTTCAGATCTTCCAAGGTGCCAATTATGGAACACTCTGTGCATTGTTGCCCAAATCAAATTCTGGAAGTGGTCATTCAACTAGATCTGTTACAAAAGGACAACTGATATTACCAACTTTTAAAAACTGTTACGGCCAGAGGTCTTTCTTCTATGTTTATACTAAAGCATGGAATGACATTCCTCAAAACATAAAGTCCATTTCAAAACTACAGCCCTTTAAGAAGAATCTTGTCTGCCATCTGCTGGACACTTTTTGTTGTGCTCATATTTAGACGTCCTATTTTGCAAATGCTGCCTTCCTGAAATTTGGTATGCTTGTTTGTCTTTGTGTCTATGGTGTATAATGATGTGATTGTGATGCTGTAATTCTGAGTGTTTTATGTGCTGCAGAACAGGAACCTGCTGTAAAACAGAAATTATGCTGAGTCAGACTTGATTTTTAGTAATCTTTTCCTGATGAATCAATAAATCAAATCATTAAATAGTTTGTGTAACATCGGTAAATATCGGTTATCGGCCAGAACACCAATAATAATATTATCGGCTGAAATTTTCATATTGTTGCATCCCTGATTTTTAACCATGATGTGAACCTTCAGTAACTAAGTGTCCTACAGTGGTCTGTGGAGGAAAGGGTAACACTTTATAATAACTGCAACTTATTTAGCCTTAATGGTTAGTTAACCACAAAAACATGATTAATTAAGGATGATTCATACTTAATAAGCTAAAGCATGGTTTTTAACAAAAAGTTTAAAATTTTTATCGTTTTCCCTGCGAGCTAGCTATTTTGTTTTTCATCATGTAAATCTCAATATCCAAATATTATTTGATTTTTTTCTCTTTAAAATAACATCAAAAATATCTCATTAGAATAACCTAATAAATAAATAAGATTCAGATGAAATATCAATGGTTTGTCCTGATTAGGAAGACAAATCTAGCCGTATGTCTGGAACTAGGGGTGCAAATCAGCATCTTTATCATGAAACAGCATTTGATTTGTTTCCATGACGATGTTTATCGATATCACAAACTCTGTCATGATATGATTTTAATTCAGTTCACAAGCCTGCAAACGATGTGATGTAATATAATCCATCTAACACAAATGATTGTGTCACATCAACTTTATGATTATTATGGATCGATATTTTCATTTTGCTGTGATGTAATTAAATTATTAAATATTTAATTGATATATTGATGTGGATTTATGCATCGTTGCACCGCTATGTGGAACTGCTCATGATATCAGGATGATCCTGCTAATAATTCAATTCAATTCAAAAATTATTGATCTCAGAGGGAAATTAGGTATCACTATTAGGTTAAAATTAAATCCTAACAATTTGTTAGATTAACTAAATGAATTCTCATGAATAATATTGGTATATATTTGAGAAAAATTTTGTGAAATACTTTAATTGTGCTGTGATAAACTGTTCCTTCATTTTTCATTATACCAAAGAAGACAAAAGGGTTAAAACTGTTATTTACTTACGTATTACAGTATTACTGTAGTTGGTTTTACAGTAGTTTTACTGTAAAATGAAATACAGTAACTACTGTATGTAATTACAGTAAAAATACTGTAAAAATAAATTAGGTTTAAGGAGTTTAAAGAGCAGGAATCTGAAAATATGCTGAGGTCAGTTTGACCAAATTTACTTAATCCTCAGTGAAAGTGACGGGTCAGAAATAAAAAGTACACACTCAGACAGAAACAATACAACAGGAGAAATGATTAAATTTAGCGTTGGCAGCATGTGTGAGACGACATGTAAAGAACGTTAAGCAGAACCACAGGAGCTCTCAGGGAGGATCCTGGTTCTGCAGAGAGGGAATGTGGTTCTGCAGCTCAGAGCTCCTCCCTCTGCAGGAGGAGGGCTTGTGTTTCTGCCTGCCGTTATTACATCTTCACACCTGAGTGTGAGTCAGCAGGCCGGATAGAAATACACACTTGGTTTAGTGCGACACCGAGGTGACTCCGCTCTGTTTAATGTGGAAACAAAGTTTTCAGCTTCAGTTCCAGCAGCAAGTCTAGAAACAGCTGACTGCAGACAAACTTCACCTTCGAACAGAGTTCCTGCAGGTCCTTAAAGGGATCCATGATTAGTTGTAACATTAGACTTTATTTGATAAACATTTATTTTAACTGTAAAATAAAGACTGCAAAAATATTGTAGGCTGTTTAGTTTTGTATATTTTTTTAAATATATTTTATCATGGACGGAGCCTTTTTATTTACACACAAAGCATTCTGGGTAAATGATGACGTGGATAGGTCATTGGTGTGAGCGAGCTATATCCACCTTGAAGTTTAATCTTGGACAATATCTGATGATCGGCTCTTTTAAATGAAACCAGAGAGCGTTGACAGAGAGGAGAAGGTAGAAATGACTCAGCCTGTAATAGGGTTGGGCGATATTGGCAAAAAAATTAATCACGTTTAATTGTGGTGTTTAGCCGATAACGATTAATTTGACGATTAATCCCCTGGAGTCCCTGGACACCCTTATGTCCTGGTCACATGACCATTTCGCTCTTTGTAAAAATCTGTTCCAAACTGTGTCAAAATTACAGATTTGAGGCCATACATAAAA
>NW_013952886.1:37069-39378 GCF_001266775.1 Austrofundulus limnaeus
AATTAAAACTAACTGAATTAAAATGAAAAAAGTCACAATGAAATAAAACTAAACAATAATGAAAAATCAAAAATTATTATAACCTTGCGGGAAAATTTAAACTCAAACATTATCTGTGACCACAGCAGGTCCAATCACTACAAAACTACAAACGGCAACAGAAAAATCACTCGGGTAAGAAAGTTACATTTATTATGACCTCCACACACGAAGCAGTGGTCATAATAAAAGTTTTTCTGTACTTTTCATGTTGCAGTGATTATTGGTCAATCGTACACTCTGATGGGTTGTTGTTGTTGTTGTTGTTGTTGTTGTTGTTGTTGCTCCTGCAGTGTGTGATGTCTGGTTTCATGGTTTGTGTCGTCTCTGGTTTCAGTTGGAGGACTGCACCCTGCAGGTGACTCCCAGTGGGAACTATCTGGACCTGGACTCCTCTCTGTTCGAGCAGCGAGAAGAACTCGAGGGCTTCTATGAGGATGTGGCGTAAGTATCTGTGTGTGTGTGTGTGTGTGTGGGGGTGTGTGTGTGTGTGTGTGTGTGTGTGTGGGGGGGGGGGCGGCTGTGGGTCTGTTCGGTTGTTTTCTGAATCTTTGATGCTGTAGACCCCTGACGGGTTTTATAACACGATGCCCACCTTGTCCTGCTGGTGGGACTTGAAGCAAGCAGGACTTGGTTTAAGGGAGCACACGTATTTTTGGAACCAGAGTCTGCTCACTGTGTGGCCTTAAGCCCCGCCCACTCTCCTGCACACAGTCAGGATATGCTAAGTGTTGAACCGGTTGGAAAGCTAAGTGACTGCTAGCCTTCATCCTTTTTCCTCCATCCATGTTGTCATTCTTTCCGCTCTCAGGTCCCGGCAGTGTGCGGTCCACGTGGAAACTGGTCTGGGACCAGTGAGGATGCTGTCATGGTGGGCCCAGCCTGAAATGACTAAAATTGTTTGGTGACTGAATATTTTTTTTTTGTGTGTGTTTCCACAGGAAAGGGAGGAAGCCGATCCTGATCCTGAGGACTCAGCTCTCTGTGCGGGTCCACTTCATTCTGGGTAATTATTTCCCATGATCCTCGGCTGCTCTGCAGCAGTAGCAGAGAGGTGATGATGACTCAGGGGAAACTCTTTCAGGAGACTGAGAGCTCAGCTATTTCAGCAGGAGGAGTTCCCACCGAGTCTAAACATTTCCATCACTGTGTGGAACAGCTCAGGCTTTTATTCTGAAGGAAACTTCTGCTGCTGTATGACAAAAAAAACCCAGGCTTTTATTCTGAAGGAAACTTCTGCTGTATGAAACACATCTCAGGCTTTTACTCTGAAGGAAACTTCTGCTGCTGTATGACAAAAAACCCCAGGCTTTTATTCTGAAGGAAACTTCTGCTGTATGAAATACAACCCAGGCTTTTATTCTGAAGGAAACATCTACTGCTGTATGACATGCAACTCAGGCTTTTATTCTGAAGGAAACTTCTGCTGCTGTATGACAAAAAAAAACCCAGGCTTTTATTCTGAAGGAAACTTCTGCTGTATGAAACACATCTCAGGCTTTTATTCTGAAGGAAACATCTACTGCTGTATGACACGCAACTCAGGCTTTTATTCTGAAGGAAACATCTACTGCTGTATGACACGCATCTCAGGCTTTTATTCTGAAGGAAACATCTACTGCTGTATGACACGCATCTCAGGCTTTTATTCTGAAGGAAACATCTACTGCTGTATGACACGCAACTCAGGCTTTTATTCTGAAGGAAACTTCTATTGTATGAAACACAACTCAGGCTTTTATTCTGAAGGAAACATCTACTGCTGTATGACACGCATCTCAGGCTTTTATTCCGAAGGAAACTTCTGCTGTATGAAACACATCTCAGGCTTTTATTCTGAAGGAAACTTCTATTGTATGAAACACAACTCAGGCTTTTATTCTGAAGGAAACTTCTATTGTATGAAACACATCTCAGGCTTTTATTCTGAAGGAAACTTCTATTGCTGTATGAAACACAACTTAGGCTTTTATTCTGAAGGAAAATTATATTGCTGTATGAAAAACAACCCAGGCTTTTATTCTGAAGGAAACATCTACTACTGTATGACACGCAACTCAGGCTTTTATTCTGAAGGAAAATTCTGCTGTATGAAACACAACTCAGGCTTTTATTCTGAAGGAAATTTATATTGTATGAAACACAACTCAGGCTTTTATTATGAAGGAAACTTTTACTGCTGTATGAAACACAACTCAGGCTTTTATTCTGAAGGAAACTTTTACTGCTGTATGAAACGCAACTCAGGCTTTTATTCTGAAGGAAACTTT
>NW_013952886.1:39773-53516 GCF_001266775.1 Austrofundulus limnaeus
CTACTGCTGTATGAAACACAACTCAGGCTTTTATTCTGAAGGAAACTTCTATGTATGAAACACAACTCAGGCTTTTATTCTGAAGGAAACTTCTATGTATGAAACACAACTCAGGCTTTTATTCTGAAGGAAACTTCTATGTATGAAACACAACTCAGGCTTTTATTCTGAAGGAAACTTCTATGTATGAAACACAACTCAGGCTTTTATTCTGAAGGAAACTTCTATGTATGAAACACAACTCAGGCTTTTATTCTGAAGGAAACTTCTATGTATGAAACACAACTCAGGCTTTTATTCTGAAGGAAACTTCTATGTATGAAACACAACTCAGGCTTTTATTCTGAAGGAAACTTCTATGTATGAAACACAACTCAGGCTTTTATTCTGAAGGAAACTTCTGCTGTATGAAACACAACTCAGGCTTTTATTCTGAAGTCTGTGCGGGCTTGAGGAGATGACATCTTGTTGGGTCAGCGTCGGGACTCGTTCCTTACGTTTTCTCAGTATTGTTCTCCTTCGTTACTAGAAATACCAGATTTTCCTCCTCCAACTCCTTGATCATCAACTGAAAACAAGCTTTTAGTTGGGAACATGAAGAGAGCGACAGATGAAGGAATTTACATTTGTAATAAAAAGTTAGGAACTAGCAGAGGTAACAGCTACCCCCTCACATCACTTATGAAATTTACGTAAAGTAGGTCCACGTGTCCTTGAAATTCTTGAAAGTTTGTGAATTTTAAAAAATGATTTCAAGGCCCTGGAGAGTTTGTGAAAACAGTCCTTGAAAGTCCTTGAATGTTTTTTTGGGGATTGAAGTTCTCGATTCACAACTGATTTTCATTATCTGTTTAAAAAAAACTTACATTTGTTGAAAGTAGATAACAGAATTACGGTAAACTGACGTGGCTTTCAACAAATTACGTCATAGTTTTAGCCAATCAGAGCAGAGCAGGTCATTCAGGTGAGAGCACCACAACTTCACCTGTCCTCACCGAGCAGCAGCGTCTGAACATGTTTCAGGAAACTGGTACTGGAAAGTCCTTGAAAGGTCCTTGAATTTGATGTTGACCAAGGTGTGTGAACCCTGGTAAAGTTAGGGATGGACCAGGGGCGGAGTTTGTGACGACAACAAACAACAACAGCTACTGAAGCTGTAACATGGTTACCATTTATCCAAGCCGGCACGATGTCTGCGGTCACGTGCTCGCTGCTTACGCCACTTGCGTGCACTGAGTTTACGAAGCTTACGTAGCGTGAAAACTAAACTCTCGGCGAACCCGAAAATGAACGCCGTGGCCTGAGGGCGTCCTGAGGCGTATAAGAAGGCGTCAGAAAACCAACGCCCCTCCATCAATGTCTGACTGAAAATAAACATCCAGTCTTTGAGGATAAAATGTCTGTTTGAAAAAGAACAGATGCAGTTCTTGTGACGTATGAAGCAACCTTTACTGTTGACCTAAACTCTGTGTTTGTTGAGCATTGAACCATTTAGAGCTTTAAATGATAATATGAGCTCTGTTTAACTGGGAAAGTGAGGACATTTTCAGATGGTGTCTTCATCCTCACTGGTTTGGTTTCTACTCTTTTTGGATGACTTGAGTTTAGGAACGTATTTTTGTAATCTGATCAGGTAAAAATAGAAACAGGAATCTTTTTTTCTTTGACTTCCAGAAAAGCAGCTGTAAAATCTCAGAGAACCCAGTACCTAATGGTCTGTTTGATACGGCAGGGATTGTGCTGTTGTGTTTGTGTCCGGGGCACTTAATGACCCCCCTGTGGGGATTGAACCTAAAAAAAAAAAGTTTTTGTTACGTGTGTTAAAATTCAGGCTGGTCTCCAGTTCTCTGTGTTCCTGCTCAGAACAGCTTGTTTCTGTTTTTGTCCAAGCAGACCAAGCCTCCTGTCGTCTGGTTTTGGTTTTTATTTTTAGCTCTTTCTCTGACCTGCTTTGAGCCTGTTCATGTTGCTGTTGTGTTGCTGTTTGTGGGTCTGACAACAGTGAGAGGGATCCCAGCACACTCAGCTCAACTCTACTTCTTTTCTGTAACAAACTCCTCCTTCCTGCTGGATTTGTGTAACTTTTGTGTAATTTAAAACTCACATGGGATGGTTTTACTGTAGATTTTTGGCTTTTGTCTTGTGTTGGAGTTGTGTAACTCTTTTTGAAAAAGATTCTGTGATTTGTTTGTTTTTGTTTTTCCGTGTTGTGCAAGTTGAGGCTTATTGTCTGATAGAAAAACTTGAACACCTGAAATACTTTAAAATCCTTTTATTGCTTCTTCAGATGCTTTTTATGTAAAGACTGGAGCTGCTCTCAGAGGCCACAGGATTGCAAACTTTTATATCTGTGGCTCTGCTAGCTGACCTGGATTGAGAGGTAAAATCATTTATTTCAGATGTAAATCATCCGTCCAGCAACTGACAGTTGGTTTTATACACACAGATGTGATTGAGGGTTTCTTTAACACAAACTGGATTTAACAAAACACTAGCTAAAAACAGCAAAATACTTATCAAAACAGTAGCTTCAAGAGGCAAAATAGATGCTAAAGCTACAACTTAGCAAAGCAAATGCTAAACCTTTCAAAACTGTTTCTAATTACAAAACTAGTACTAGCTAGAGTTAGCTAAATAAATGTTAAAACTACAAAAGAACAAAACAATAGATGGATTTAGCAAAGCAGATCTTATACCAGAACAGTAGCTAAAATTTGTAAACAATGTTAAAGCTAAAATGAGCAAAACAGGTGCTACATGTAGCTGAACCGCTGCTAAACTTAACCAAATGTATGCTAAAGCTAAAAATGAGCAAAACAGTAGCTAGATTTAGCAATATGCTAAAGTAGCAAAACATGGGCTGAATTTAGCTGAACTGTGGCTAAACTTAGCCACATGTACGCTAAAACTAAACATTAGCAAAACAGTAGCTGGATTTAGCAATATGCTAAAATTAGCTAAACAGGTTCTAAAGTTAGCTAAACTGCAGTTTAAACCTAGCCAAATGTATGCTAAAGCAAAAAATGAGCAAAACTGTAGCTGGATTTAGCCATTTGCTAAAAGTAGCAAAGCAGATGCTAAATTTAGTTGAAATGTGGCTAAACTTAGCCAAATGTATGCTAAAGCTAAAAATGAGCAAAACTGTAGCTGGATTTAGCCATTTGCTAAAAGTAGCAAAGCAGATGCTAAATTTAGTTGAAATGTGGCTAAACTTACCCAAATGTATGCTAAAACTAAAAATTAGCAAAATATTAGCTGGATTTAGCCATATGCTAAAAGTAGCAAAACAGATGCTAAATTTAGTTGAAATGTGGCTAAACTTAGCCAAATGTATGCTAAAGGTAAAAATGAACAAAACTGTAGCTGGATTTAGCAATAAGTTAAAAGTAGCAAAACAGGTGCTAAATTTAGCTAAACTACAGCTAAACTTAGCCAAATGTATGCTAAAGCTAAAATGAACAAAACTGTAGCTGGATTTAACAAAAATAGATGCTAAATTTGGCTGTCTCTCCACTACATGCAGTTTGGCTTTTGGACCTAACATTCTACGGAGACAGCTACATGCCTGTTTGAAGAGACAATAAAAACATTTTTAGATTTAGGTGGTGTTGTAGGAGCAGTATTTTTTAAATGTTTGATGCAGTAAATCAATCAGTTCCTCCTTTGGTTAAGCTCTCAAATTTAAATTTTTTATTGCAGTGAAATCTTATTGAAACAATCGTTCTCAAGTGTGTTTCAGTTAACTGCAAATCTGAGTCACATGTCACCAGGTGTTCCACAGGGATCGTTTATAGGCCCTCTTTTATTTGATCTTCATAATAAAGATTTGCCCCCTGTTTTGCCCTCTGAAGATGGTAACACTTTTTTTCTCACAGTCATTGTAAAGACGTTGTTGCAGCCAAACTCACAAAGGCAATGAGTCAAGTTGCAGCTTAAATATAATGGTTCATTTCAGTGGCATGAAATTTGTTTTGCAATGTTATAAAAATTATCTTTCCAGAAATGCGTTACTAAAATTTGATGACAGGCTCTTTAAAGTAGCTAAAGTGTCCATTTAAAAAATAACCATTTGTTTGGATTCAGTTCAGCCAATCAATGGTGGATACTTTCAGCCAGTCACAGCTGACAGAACCACCAGGTGAATCAGGAAGTAATGACTCGGAATCTGATGGTTCACCCTCTGAGGAGGGTTTCTGAGGTCACAGGACTTGTGGACTCTGCTGACAGGAAGTGATGAGTCACAATCTGACAGCTCATTCCCTCAAAAGCAAATCTCCGATTAGTTCTGAGCGGCACAAGTTTCACTTCAGTCTTCTTCCTTGAAAAAAAACTAAACTTTGTTCCCACAGTTCCTGCCCCTCCCCCTCAGTGCCAGCTGACGGCGCCCCACCCTTCCTGCAGGAGGGGGTTTCCCAGCGTGCTCCCTGTATTGAGTCCTTGTTGAGTTATCAGATTGATGCCACAGTTTTGTGCTGCTGCTTCTGTGAGAAAGCTGAAGCAGTTTTTTAATCTTAGACATTCACAGCCTAAATTTAGCCTCGAACAGGCCTCTGCCAAAACCGCTGAGTCTGCAGAACAACCTCTGACTGCTCAGCATTAGAAAGGAATTTAACAATAATCAGTTCATCAATACATTCAATCAGCTTCTGGCTGATATCCTCTGAGTTCCTGTGTTTAACAACATGGTTCCCAAAGTTGGGGTTGGGAGCCCTCTGTGGGTCATAACACATCAAGTGAGGGTCCCCAGAGGATTTACAGACATCATTTTAAATAAAAATAAATTTTTAATGGGGCTGGGTGTCATGGCCAATTCTCGAGATCGATTCGATTTCGATTCATAAGGTTCTGAATCGATTAATCACATTTCGATTCGATCTTCTCTTAAATAATGAAAATGGTTCAGCTGTGTTGCAAAATACAACATCACTATTTTTCTCTCTTCAATATAAACAACAGGTTTTAAGGACAAACTTTTAAATTAAACAGTTTAATCTTGAAGGAGAACTGTCACAAGTTTAAAAGGTTTTAAATTAAAAAGGAATTGCAGGTGACAGTGTTGTTGGAGGAATTCTTTTTTAAGAAATTATTAATTATTTTGATAAATAAGTGATGGCTGCTATCTTATCGTGGTGGAGAGGTTTGAGTGTCCCAATGATCTTAGGAGCTATGTTGTCGGGGGCTTCATGTCCCCGGTAGGGTCACCCAAGGCAAACAGGTCCTAGGTGAGGGATCAGACAAAGTGCAGCCCAAAGACCCCTATGATGAGTACCATAAATGAGTTCAGTGCTCCCTCGCCCGGACACGGGTCACCAGGACCCCACTCTGGAGCCATGTTGGCGAGCGCCTGGTGGTCGGGCTTTCACCCATGGGGCCAGGTCGGACACAGCCCGAAGAGGAGACGTGGGTCCCCCTTCTCATGGGCTCACCACCTGTAGGAGGGGCCGTAGGGGTCGGGTGCAATGTGTGCTGGGCAGTGGTCGAGGGCGGGGACCTTGGCAGTCCGATCCTCGGCTACAGAAGCTGCTCTAGGGATGTGGAATGTCACCTCTCTGGTGGGGGAGGAGCCTGAGCTGGTGTGTGAGGTTGAGAGGTTCTGACTAGATATAGTCGGACTCACCTCAATGCACCGCTCTGGCTCTAGAACCAGTCTCCTCCAGAGGGATTGGACACTCTTCCACTCTGGAGTTGCCCATGCTGAAAGGAGCTGAGCAGGAGTGGGCATACTTATTACCCCCCCATCTCGGTGCCTGTACGTTGGGGTTCACCCCGGTGAATGAGAGGGTAGCCTCCCTCCGCCTACGTGTGGGGGGACAGGTCCTGACTGTTGTTTGTGCCTATGAGCCTAACAGCAGTTCAGATTACCCACCCTTTCTGGAGTCCTTGGAGGGGGTGCTGGAGAGCGCTCCTAACAGAGACTCCCTCGTTCTGCTGGGGGACTTCAACGCTCACGTGGGCAATGACAGTGAGACCTGGAGAGGCGTGGTTGGGAGGAAAGCCCCTCCCCATCTTAACCTGAGCGGTGTTTGTTATTGGACTTCTGTGCTCGTCATGGATTGTCCATAACAAACACCCTTATACTTGAACATGGTGTCCATAACGAACACCATGTTCAAGTATAAGGGTGTCCTGGTGCCAAGATCACACGTGGACACCCTTATACTTGAACATGTGTTCGTTATGGACACCATGTTCATAACGAACACCCTTATACTTGAACATGGTATTCGTTATGAACATGGTGTCCATAACGAACACCATGTTCAAGTATAAGGGTGTCCTGGTGCCAAGATCACACGTGGACACCCTCATACTTGAACATGTGTTCGTTATGGACACCATGTTCATAACGAATACCATGTTCAAGTATAAGGGTGTCCTGGTGCCAAGATCACATGTGGACACACTCATACTTGAACATGGTGTTCGTTATGGACACCCTTATACTTGAACATGTGTTCGTTATGGACACCATGTTCATAACGAATACCATGTTCAAGTATAAGGGTGTCCTGGTGCCAAGATCACATGTGGACACCCTTATACTTGAACATGGTGTTCGTTACACCCTTATACTTGAACATGGTGTTCGTTATGAACATGGTGTCCATAACGAACACCATGTTCAAGTATAAGGGTGTCCATATGTGCTCTTGGCACCAGGACTCCCTAGGCTGCAGCTCAGTGATCGACTTTGTTGTCATCTCATCTGATCTGCGGCCACATGTTTTGGACACTCAGGTGAAGAGAGGGGCGGAGCTGTCAACTGACCACTACCTGGTGGTGAGTTGGCTCCTTGGGGGAGGATGCCGGTCAGACCTGGCAGACCCAAACCTATAGTGATGTTTCCATCGTGGCCGCCCCCAGAGATCCTGCTGAATCCATCTCGTCTCTAATCAGAGCTGTGGTCCTCAGAGGGTTGGCAGGATTCAGGATTGAAAGATTAGAAACGTAAAGCTCAAACAGGAAAAGGTTTTAACTTGCAGTTTTAAATTAGAGCTCATTAATACTCTTCAAAATAAGAGTCTGGCTCTGTCAAACCTCTGGTCATTACACAGAAATAAATCCTGAACTCCTGCTGGGCTTTAGAGAAGAAAGTTAATGTTGAAAGTAGCTGCATTGGGTCATGTTGTTTATCTGAGGCTGGACTGGAGATTTGTTTACAACCTGTTTTAATAAACCAGCAGGATTAAGAAAGTCTCCAGTTTTAAACCTGTCAGAACGGTAAATTAGAAAAGAATCAAGTGTTGAAATTCTGTGTCTTTGCTGGAAATGTCCCGCAGCATCAGGCCTTCTCTGTAAACGGATGCCTCAGCTGATTGAGCAACAAACCCTCTGAGGAGGAGGAGGAGGAAGAGTGAAAGTTTGGAGTGACGCGTCGTGTTGGTTCATGTCCTGAACGTTGCTGCAGAGCTCATTTCATTCCTGCTGCATTGTTTCAAACCGGATAGAGACGGAGCAGGACGGGGTCTGTGATGCCAGTTTTTCATTCACTCCTTGTTTTATTTAACATCATCAGTGTGTGGTGGAGGCAGGTGTCTCTTAATCCCTGTGTTTTTGGCTCTGAGGATGGCCTTGATGCAGCTGCTTGGGTGCACCAGTTATACCTTTTTAAAGGGACAATGTCATGTTATAATGTTATACTCTCATAAAAAAAAACATGCTCAAAGCCTTGCTCTGACTCATTCATCATGTTTGAGAAATCCTGCAGTGTTTTTATGAAGCCATGCTGAGGAGCAAAACGACAGGTGGGGACCAGAAACACCTCTGGGACGTGTCTTTAAGCTGAACTTCCTCATGGTGGAGCACACCCCCTCCTCCTCCCCACACACCCCGCCCATGACTCCTGCAGGCTCTCGGGTGAAACTGAAAGTGAAACCTAACTGTCTGCTGAGCTCTCAACATTAATTTTCACTCAGTGAAGCTCTTATCAGATTAAAAATACATTTGAGGAAATGTATTTTCAGATGCCAAGTAAACTGCATCATAGCGCATGCGCGCACTGAAATGGACGGGGCAGAAGTGGAAGGTGGTTCTTAAAGAGACAGAGGCCAATTTCAAGGCATTTAGAAGAGGAAGTGATGAGAAGAAAAGTTTATTTTCTATTTAAACATAAAAACAGCATTTTAATAACAGCTAAATGTGACATAGATACTTTATAATGGTATAGTATTTAAATATATGTCTGAGAAACACATAATATTGGCCCTTTAAATGTCATTTTCCTGCTGCGTTACAGTTGAAGCTGCAGCCAGTTAGCATTTCTAACTAAACACGTCTGTCTCAGTGTACGCTGCTACGCTGAGGTGCACTAAAATATAATCTGTTTTCAGATATTTTCCTGCCAAATTGAAATTCAAAATAATATTAATAATAAATAATAAATAAAGAGACCAGTTTAGAGGTGGATAGTAATAGGTTGCCATTCTTCATGGCAATCCTAATAAATAAAGTTTGCATAAAACCCTAAAGGTAAATGATTCTTCAGCATCATTATGGGATGGTGATTCCTCTGACGGTCACACAGTGTGTGTTTCTGATCAACCTTCAGCTCCATTCTTCATGCAGACTCATTAACTGCAGTGTCACCAACAGGAAATACCACTCTGAGTTTATCAGACTCACTTCCTGTGTACGCAGATAAACAGGAGTCCATCCCTGCTGCCCTCTGCTTCATTCACTTTGTTCTTTTAATTCCCCTGAAGGTTTTGTTTCTTCATTTTTGTTGCAGATTGATTCTTGCAGTCAGCTCGTTTTCCAGATAAAATTGAGATAAAGTTTTGATTACACGTCTCTGTTTCCCAGAAAAACTCTCAAATCACAACATGCTTCTGACGTGTTGTAACTGCTCCCAGAATAGCTGTGATTTTAGAGCTAAGGGGGAGTTTAAGTGCAGTGTTTGAGGTGGACAGAAGGGTTCAGGGAAAATGGCAGTTTTGGACGGTCCTGTTTCCCTGCATTCCTGCGGCTCTTTGTGATATTCTACGTTTGTCAAGTGTGAGCTTGATGCAACGCAGTGACATGTTTGCATGTGTTGTTTCCTCCCTGATTCATGCAAACAGGAGGTGTGGCTGCAGCTTTTATATTCCTCCTCAGTTCACCTGCTGCAGAATGAAATCAGATGAGCTGAAACTGGACAGAAAGTTCTGGTTTCAGTCGTTCTGGTGTGGTAGAAACCTGCCTTTATTCATTTCTTACATATCAGGACGTAACAGAAGTAATTCAAACAATCAAATAATGGTTTAATAATTTACCAACTATTAGCAACATGTTACTAACAATTTTCATAAATAATTGAATTACTATGTTATTACAAAGTAATTACATAGTAAATAATAGTGTATTACGATATTAAACTCAGTTTAGTGGGTATTTACAATAATAAAGCTCAATAGTACTTAAATTACACAGCATTTAGCAACAGATTACTAACTAAATTTTCATATACAATTTCTTAATTACCATGTTATTACAAATTAATTACTTAGTAAATAACAGTATAGTACGATCTTATTAAACTACGTTTAGTGGGTATTTAAAATAACATTAAAGCTCAATAGTACTTTAATTACACAGCATTTACCAACAGATTATTAACTAAATTTTCACATACAATTTCCTAATTACCATGTTATTACAAAGTAATTACTTAGTAAACAACAGTATTTTGTTTTACACTAACTTAAGAGGGTAATTACAATCAAATTATGGTTTAATAGTATATAAATTACCCACTATTTGCCAACATATTACTACATTTTTAATATATAATCTCCTAATTACCATGTTATTGCAAAGTAATTACTTAGTAAATTACAATATATTAAACTAATTATAGTGGGTATTTCCGATCAAATTGAAGCGTAATATTACTTCAGTCACCAGTATTTACCAACAGATTACTAAATGTAATTACTTGGTAATTGCATGGTAATTAGGGGACTGTGAAAGAAAGGGTCACTCATTGTGTTTATTAAATCAGGACACGGTGGAACCTGTTGTGTGTTTTTGAGGTTAGATTTAAATCATTTTAGAAGCAGGTAAACCTGATGCATGAAAGAGGGTGGGCTTTCTTCATTCTTCAGGACTGCATTTATTTTGTCACATCAAATTATTTATTTTAGATGTTTTATGCAAGAAACTATTTTTTATTTGTTTTAAAGTCAAAATGTAATAAAATAGTAACATAAATACAATAATTTTTAACGGATCTCTGCAGGAGTTTAGTTGTTTTGTCTTTAACATCTGATTTTCTGTCTGTGGCGCCCCTCGACCCACGAGTCTGTCTTTATTTGAGCTGCTATATTTAATTTAATGATGTGGTCAGAACATTAACAGTGCCCTGTTTGGTCCAACAACAACTAAAGCAGCAGAGAAGAGGTGTTTTTATTCCCATTTACAGCAGAACAGTCGGGTCAGCTGGGGGTCTACATCGTGCAGGACCTGCAGAGTATTTCCTGAGAAGAATAACTTTCTTTCAAAAGCTGCTGGTGTCGTTCTGCCGCTGGTTTATTGAGAGCCTGCTGTGCTGCTGCCTCTGTTTGTGGGTTTCCAGCTGCACAGTAAAACAGAGGTAAACATTGAAGGGATCATTAAGACTGTCCAGGAGGTCTTTGGGTCCTCTTTAACCAAAGAACTGCACCACTCCTGCTGCTTCAGGAAAGCCACAAACGTTTAAGACACCCCCTCACCCAGGTCCCACTGTGTTCTGAACATTAAACAGAAGCTACAGCAGCTTTAAAACCAGGGCCGGACCTAGCCATTTTGGGTCTCTGGGCAAGACTTCAGGTGGTTCCCCGTGTGCAAATTTCTAAATCTCACTGCCGTTTTACAATCTGTAAGATGATGATGGTGTTTCCAATTTTAATGCACATTTTGAGATAACTTTTAAAATGTTGCCAAAAAAGAAGTGCACATCAGACGTGTTTCCATCAACGAATCAACCAGGATACACAGGAGGGTCCAACTGCAGCCGCTACAATCATTGGACAGCAGGAACCGCTGATCCAGGTGAACGTTCACTACGTCAGAACGTTTTCAGCAAACGCGTTTCTATCTCCTCTTCTGAGCTTTAACACTTTTTCAGAAAATCCAAAAACCACTTCAAGCGAGCGTATAAACTTTTTTGCGAAATTGAGAAGGTTTTTGCAAATTTTGCCATTTCCATTCACCTTTTCTAACGCGATGCTTCAAAATATTTATTAAAAAAACGTTGATGGTAGGGGTGTAAGAAAATATCGATACACTGAAATATCACGATATTTCATGTACCGATACTGTATCGATATTCTAAAGCCCTGTATCGATTTTCAATTAAGGTTTAAAATGTCAACTTTCCTGCCAATGGTTCATTTTTATGTTGTAGTTCAGCCTCTGACCACTAGTTGGCAGCAGTGAGCCAGACATTTGGCTCCTCTACCTCTTGAGCTCCAGAGAGTAAGAGAGCATTAGCATTGCAAGTAAACATTAGCTTTTCATTTTTTTTCAGTAAGAGGTTTTTATTTAATAGCATTTTTGGACAAAAACATCGCAATATATCGCCTTGCTTACAGTATCGCAATATATCGCAATATATCGGGATATATCGTATCGTGACCCCTTTGTCATGATACGTATCATATCGCCAAATTCTTGCGAATACACAGCCCTAGTTGATGGAAACACGGCTAGTGTGTGGAGACTGTCGAGGTTACCGTACCATCGTTATTTATAGAGCACTTTAAACATCCACAGGACCAAAGTGCTGAACACATAATAAAACATGCATACATTCATTAAATCAATAAAAAATGAAAATAAAATGTAAAAACAACACTGTGTTCAAAGGTCAGAGAGAAAAGATGAGTTTTAAGAACAGATTTAAAAACAGACAGGGACGACGCCTGTGTGATGTCCAAAGGAAGGTCGTTCCATCGTTTAGGAGCTGCCACAGAAAAAGCACGGTCACCTCTCCCCTAATTTACACTACATGCGTTCCGGCTCAGCTCCGCTCCGGTCTGACCTCCGCAGCAAACACACTTTATAACCAATGAGAGTGTTTACACTGGCTGCGCACGGCGGCGGTGAGCGGAAGGCGATCCGTCAAAATTAGAACAGATCTTATTTTTGCCGGATGCCGGAGCTTCGCCGGAGTCTATTTTTAAAGATTACGTCGCACCAACAGGAAAAGAAACGAGCGCAACATCCGTATTTTCAAAATAAGACACTTTTAGGCTTGATAATTTGTCGGAATAATGTCGAAATTGCATCTATATTAATAAATATATGGATATATTTCTACACAAATGCTGTCAGAATGTATCGTTCTGTTTGGGAAGCAGATGGAAACGTGTAGCATGAAGCGTATGTGTACACACGATACACGTGGATTTTATTTTGAAATCAGAAGTTTCAAAAAGATGACAGCGTCTTTCACAGAATTAATTTTTGTTGTGACTTTCACATTTATCACTGAATTTATTGCACAATCTCCTTCCTTCACTCTCTGTCGGACCGGAGTGGAGCGGAGTCTGTATAAATTGAGACACAAACGAACACCTGCGACCTGCGCAGCGGATCGGAGCCGTAACGCATGTAGTGTAAATTAGGGGTCTGAGCTCATGTTTTGTCTTGGGCACAGTCAGGAGCAGCTGATCAGCTGACCTGAGGGATCCACAGGGCCTGCATGGTTGTAGCAGATCGGACAGATACGACGGAGCAAGACCATTAAGAGCTTTAAAAGCAAATAACAAAACTTTAAAACGAATCCTAAAATATACGGGCAGCCAGTGCAGGGAGGCTAAAACAGGAGAAACATGATCAAACTTTAGTGTGCCAGTTAAAAGATGTGCAGTGGCATTCTGTGCAAGGTTCATTAAAACCATCTATTTTCACCAGTTTACCTGTCTGCAGTCCAAACCTGATCAATAATTACCAAACAAACAGCATCAGTTAATCATAATGATCTGATCGATTTAACCCCTGAAATCACTTTTCATCAGTTTTCTTGTATTCAGCCTGGTGCAGTCTGATGGTTTAACTGGTCCAGCTGATGGAGTGCAGAGTTGTCTTCAGAGTAATACGAAGTGTTTGAAGAGAGGAATCAGCTGCTGCTGTGAGCTGGCATCATAAAAACACTTATAGCTCTTTTTAATCCTCCTCCACTTCAACCTTCAGCTGTTGTAGGAAAACCACAGCTGGCCTGGAGCCATCTGGGCTCGTAGCTGGAAGCTGCAGTGAGTCATGGTCCTGTTTTAAAGACTGCTGTCAGCAGGTGGAAGGAAGCTGCCACACATTGTCTCCACGTGACTTTAAAACATGACAACATCTTTTAATGTCTCCAGTTAAACTCTGTCTTTTACTGTAAAAATAAGCTAACACATAAGGTATTATTTTAAAATAATAACATTAATGAGTGAACATCACCTCATCTTTTAAATGAAGATGTTATTTTCATGTTGTGATGCCGAAAAACTCAGCTGGTTGAAGGAGAAGTTTGTTTTAGGTTTACAAAATCATGTGTGTGACATGTTTTTGTGCCGTTAAGAAGAATATTTCATTCTTATAGGACGGCTGATCTGCACATTCCCTCCGCCCATTCGGTAGAATGATCAAACTACAGATAACTACAGGTTTTGTTTTGGTTTTGATGAAGGGAAAGATATCACAGACCTGTTCAGATGCTTGTAGTAGGAAATAATGTGTGTGTCTGTGTGTGTCTGTGTGTGTGTGTGTGTGTGTGTGTGTGTGTGTGTGTGTGTGTGTGTG
>NW_013952886.1:54574-68852 GCF_001266775.1 Austrofundulus limnaeus
GGTTGTCAGATTCTTTGGTTGGGTTGTCAGATTCTTTGGTTGGGTTGTCAGATTCTTTGGTTGGTTTGTCAGGTTCTTGGGTTGATTTGTCAGGTTCTTTGGTTGGTTTTTTATTTTTATTTTTTGGTTTTTTGGTTAGTTTGTTAGGTTCTTTGGTTGGTTTGTCAGGTTCTTGGGTTGGTTTGTCAGGTTCTTTGGTTCGTTTGTCAGATACTTTGGTTTGTCAGGTTCTTTGGTTGGTTTTTTATTTTTATTTTTTGGTTTTTTGGTTAGTTTGTTAGGTTCTTTGGTTGGTTTGTCAGGTTCTTGGGTTGGTTTGTCAGGTTCTTTGGTTCGTTTGTCAGATACTTTGGTTTGTCAGGTTCTTTGGTTGTTTTGTCAGGGACTTTGGTTGGTTTGTCAGGTACTTTGGTGATCTGTTGGTTTGTCAGGTTCTTTGGTTGGTTTGTCAGGTTCTTGGGTTGGTTTGTCAGGTTCTTTGGTTCGTTTGTCAGATACTTTGGTTTGTCAGGTTCTTTGGTTGTTTTGTCAGGGACTTTGGTTGGTTTGTCAGGTACTTTGGTGATCTGTTGGTTTGTCAGGTTCTTTGGTTGGTTTGTCAGGTACTTTGGTGATCTGTTGGTTTGTCAGGTTCTTTGGTTGGTTTGTCAGGTACTTTGGTGATCTGTTGGTTTGTCAGGTTCTTTGGTTCGTTTGTCAGGTACTTTGGTTTGTCAGGTTCTTTGGTTGGTTTGTCAAATACTTTGGTGATCTGTTGGTTTGTCAGGTTCTTTGGTGGGTTTGTCAGGTTTTTTGGTGATCTGTTGGTTTGTCAGGTTCTTGTCATCTTTTTGTTGACTGTGATCTGATGTTGGGCCCTGTTGTATGTCTTATGATTCCAGTGCTCAGTTTATTGATTTCTGCAATCTCTGTGTGATTTTTACTCCTGCAGTGTGTTTGTTAGATCATGCTGTCTGTCCTTGGTTCCTGTTGTCTGTTATTTATTTTACTTTTTTGCAATTTTTCTGTTGACTCCTGTGGTGAGTTGTTGTTCCTGCAGTCTAACCGTGCTTGTAGAACGTTCTGCAGCAGATCATGGGTCGTCGGCCCAGTTAAATTCTAGGAATCTTCATGGGGCTGCGGCTGATCTTTAAACCAAATCAGATGCTTTAACTTCCTGTTTGCTGCTCTGTAAACAACAATCTGCAATAAAGATGATTTGTTAACATTCTGGTTGGTTCTGTTCTTGGGTGGTTGTGTTTTTCTGGTCTGACATGATTCATAGATGGCTTCTGTTTACACTGAAGACACAAGGTTACTAGGTGGCATTTCTTTACAATTCTTCAGAAACAGGTTAGAGCTAAGTGAGCTTTGAAATGTCTCTTATGTGGCGTAACAAGGTGTCTGGCCACAAATCTTCACATTTATTTAAGACTGAGCAGATTTGTTGCTGAGTTTATTCTGAGATTTGTCAGCTTTGAAGCTGAGAAAATAAAGTGTGAGCCTCATCGTTGTTTACCCAGCTGAACGAAGAGGAAAAATGTCATGAAAAACAGAAGTTTCTCTCAGACTCAGTCATGTCATTCAACTCATATTATCCTCGTTATTTTTGCTTTCAACGCTTTATGTTGAAATGTTTGTAGCAGTTAAATTTTTCATTAAAGTTTTTTTGGCCATGGACTATTTTGAAGCACCGCCTACTGGAAGCGACGCGCAATGGTTTGTGGGATTGTTTGGGGGCAAACAAAAGAAAAGTAAACGATGGGACATGTTATTAAAGTTTAAAGTTTGGATTGTTGCACATTTTAAAATGTTTATTTTGGTTCATGAGGTACCAACTTCTAAACAGAAAAAGGACAAACTCGTTCAGAATTTTTTATCTGCTCAACTGTTGGAATTAGTGCCTAAAATAGCAACGTGGAAATGCAAAATAGCTATAATACTGCTGTGCAATATTTTTACTCTTAATATAATATAGTAATTACTATAGTATAGCACTATTTTAAATCTATTGCCAAAGAAAATCCCAGAATATAGTGATCTTATTAACAGCATTATGAGCAGTGGGGCTGGATGATAAACATATAATCTATATATAATCTTGACAGGCTGACCTATGATTTATTAAATTCTGAGTATAAAATGTCCTTTTGGCCACACATCAAATTTGGCTTAAATATTAATTCAAAATACATCTTTTTGTTTTAACAGTGGTAAATGCGTTTGTTATTGTGATCTGTAGCTTTCTGTATTGTGTATATTATTGTTAATACATAAACCATACACCATTGTATGGTCAAGTTTTAGATAGATAGTCCATATGTTTGTAATATTAAGTGGTCAAAATGATCTGTAGTCAGGAAATGTGATGTGTGGCCCAGATCACTGTAAACCACGTTAACATATTTTGCACAAGATCTACTAGGCCGAGTGATGACAATCTTGTTTTCATTATTCTAAATATTTTAATATTTAAACTGTATCTGTGATCATTGTTGCACATATACACAAGTAAAATACAGTACACAACCCATTTTAAGTCATTTAATTCACACCGTGCGCTAGGCAAAGATGGCGGTACCCGCAAAATAGTCCATATGTGGTTAAATGTTTTACCAAGATATCTGTTTAAAAAAGTAAAGATTCAAGAAGCCCATAAATGAGGGCTGTGGTCAGTGTTGTTTAATCTAAATGCTTATATTCCTAAAACGCTCATGTGATGAAGGTGAGGAGGAGTAAACTCTTACATTCTATTATAAAAAGGTCAAAAATATTCATATTTGAAACAGTTGTTAAATGAAATTTCCAGCAGGGAGATCAAAAATAAATGATTTTAAATCAATAAACATGTTGGAGTCAAAGTGTGAAACCTTGTTTTTGTTTGAATCTGTGACTTCCTGTGTTTCAGAGAGGCTGTACAACTCTAAAGGTCCAGAGCTCAGACGCTGTTTGTTTTCACTGAAGCAGCTCTTCCAGGTAACGTACCTCATCCACCGGACTTTACCTTCCTTTCATGTCCAGGTCTTCTTAACAGGATGTCGACAGGCAGGAAGTAGAAAGGCAGGAAGTGTTTTAGGTTCAAAGTTCTCGGACTGAAATTAGTATTTAAGACAAGAAAAACAGGCGAAAAGTACTCAGACAGATGTACTCAGGCTAAAAATACTTCGACAGGAAATACTGAGGTAGTTTAATGTCCCAAATATGTCGAATTAATGACATTTTGTTTTGTATTTACCAGTTTGTAATCTGAACTCATATTTTCAATCTTAAGTTTTAACTGCAGAAATATTTTTGCTCCACTTTTATATACAAATAATCAGAATCGGATACATTTTCTACTACATGGTAACAGTCAGTGGTGGGCAGCGCTAAACCAAAAATTAGCTCCACGATTTCGAAAGCGCTTATAAAAATATTTTAGACACGCAACTTCAAAACCGCTTATGCCGGAGAAAAACTAGCGGAAGCTAATTTTAAAGCCCAAGTTCAATTTGACACTTACTAGCTGACAATTCATGTACAATTTATACACAACACTGCCAACTAGCGGTGTATGAACTCTTTTACAACTTAACTCTACAACTGCCGATTGCTGGGGATCTGATTTCCTGAAACAGACCTCTGGCTCCTGGTGTAAAAAACAAAATGTTGTTGAGGATTGCTAGTACGGCTGATTTTTTTTAAAAAGTTGTTGAGGATTGCTGGTTTGGCTGCTTCTTTGTCTTTTTCTTTTGTTTGTTGTAGATTTTTCATTAAAGAAGCATCAATAAAGTAGTTTTAAAACTGTTATTGAAAAACTGAAGCGATGCATTCTGGGTACATGACGGATTTTATTTGTGACGGCCTGGGAAATGAAAGCACGGGGAACAGGAAACTAGTATCTTCCCTTCAAAATAAGAGCTTGGATTTTAAAGTTTTCCAGTTCACCTGAAACTCATCAGACTGAAGAAGTCTCTTGGAGGAGAGACGAAACGTTTCACTAAAGAACCATCCAGAGGACCTACTGATTTTTTCTTTTGGATTTTTTTCTACCTGGATTAGGATGTTTTCTATGTAGTTGCTCCAGTTGACCACTAGATGTCAGTCTTCACCAACATAACATATTTAAATAATTCCGTTGGTCGATTGCTCTTGAACTCCAGCGTTTAAACTTTTCTTTTTTTTAAAAAAAAAAAAAAGGAGCTCCGATTGTAAAGTAAAAATAAATCAATACATACAAAATTTTAGTATGGATTACAAACGTTTACTGTTTTAGCTGTTGCCTTCCTGCTACGTAAGCAGACACAAAGCATTGTGGGAAATGAGAACCGTGGCCGAAAGCAACAGTCAGCAGGATGTATACCTTCACAATAAGTGTGTTTATCTGGGAGGGGTGCTGTTGGATAGATCACATGTTGTGATTCATTGACAGCCATACCTTGATGTAATGATGACTGGAAGATAATTAGTTATTAGCAGTACTGCATTTTAATTTTAGAAAGCGCAAATCTGCTTATGAATTATGAAAATTAGTAAGACCGCTAAAGCGTAAATGAAAAATTTAGGTCCGCAATTAGCGGATTTGCGCTTTAGCGTGCTGGTGCCCACCACTGGTAACAGTAGTCTTTTATCAAAGAAAAAACAGTCCAAATAAAATCTATTATACCAGCTGATTGAATGAATTTACTGAGCAACAGAAGTGAAAAATGTTCATATAAAAAAAACCAGCAGATGAGTTTTCTGCTGCAGGAGGTTTTACTGAAACTGAAGTCTTTCCTTTGATAAACTCTTTGTTGTTCCTCTGATCTGCTGCATCATGTCAGTGCTGGTGGGAGGTGAGCCTGAAGGGTTAAAGTTCTTTGTTTCATGTTGAGCAGGCTGAAACACGACGATGAGGAGCTGAAACTCGTTCCTCTGCCTGTTCAGAGGTCATTTGACTGTAAGTGTCTGCTGTCTGCAGGATGACAAAGACCTGGTACCAGAGTTTGTGGCCTCTGACGGCCTGACATGTTTCATTAAAGTTGGAGCCGAGGCTGATCACAACTATCAGAACTACATCCTGAGAGGTGAGCGTTAAAGAGGTTCCACACACAAACATGGTCGGGTTAACATTATTATTATTATTATTATTATTATTATTATTGTTATTGTTATTATTATTATTATAGTTGTGATGATGACTCTTCCCAGGAGTTAACATCCCAAAAAATTCACCCGAAGGTCAGACCGTGCTGTGCTCAGAGGAATGAGCTCTAATAGCCTCTTTTAAAACCTTACTTCAGGTATGGTCACTCCTGGTCCTGGGGGGCTGCAGGCCTGATGTTTTACTTGTTCCTCTGCTCCAACACACCTGATATGATGATTATCAGGTTTCTGCAATACGGAGGACCAACACTGACATAATTAGAAATAAAAGCAGAATTATATGAACCACTAAATAAATACATTTAAAATGCACCAATGAAATTTAAAAATGAGAAATTTATCTCCTGTTTTATATTTTAATTGACTTTCATATTTATTTTTCCAGGTTAGTTCCAATAAATTAGTTTATACTGTATATTTGAACACATAATTTCAATTTTACTGTTTTTTAACATATATTAATTGTTTTTCCTTTTATTTCTACATAAAATTGTGTGTTTTAAATGTTTATACTTAAATATTTTTATATTTTTTCCCAACACGTCTTTTTATTTCTATGTGTTGCATGCTTGTGCCTCAGTTTAGCTAAAAGTTTAAAGTTTAGTTTAAAACAAAGACAAGGAGGAAAACATTACCTGTGTGTTTATTTTTAACTAAACTTTAAGCTAAACTGCAGCAACACATAGAAATAAAAAGACTTGTTGGACAAAATTATAAAAATAATTCAATTTAAGCATTCAAGAGACACAAATGCATGTACAAGTAAAAGGAAACACTATGTAAAATATATATTAAAAAAACAAAAATTTAAATTATGTGTTAAAATATGTATTTATTGGAACTAAGCTGGAAAAATAAATATGAAGGTCAATTAAATGATAAAACTTGAGGTAAAGTTCTCCTTTTTAATTATTTTGGTGCGTTTTAAAAGTATTTATTTATTTAAAGATTCATCTATTTCTGCTTTTATTTCTAATTATGTCAGTGTCGGTCCTCCATACTGCAGAACATGAAGAGGTAGTTCAGTGACTGAATCAGGTTTGTTGGAGCAGGAAACATGTGAAACATGTAGGGCTGCGGCCCTCCAGGACCAGGATTGTCGACCCCTGTAGGACAAACAGAATATTATTGAATCTGTATAAATAAATCTCTACAGAAACTGTAAATTTTCTGTTCGTAAACTATCATACATTTATTTAGAATGCAAACTAGCAACAGGAAGAACTAAGATCAGATTGATTGAAGATTGAAATATAGCTTGTTTGGAAGAGCTGCAGGAGAAACATCTTTAATCTCTAAAACCAACCTGGCAGCATGACTTGTCTCTGAACGGTTTTATTTGAAGGAAACAAGACTTCTAGAACAAAACCATTCCACAGTGCAGATATTTACCCATAATGCACTGCAGCATATCAGCACGGTGGTGGAGGGATGATGGTTTGGACCCCTCGCTGTCACTCACTGGACTTGGACCATGAAATCCTCTGTAGACCAAAGGATTCAGTAACGCTTTCTTTTACGGTACACTTATTACCATGTATTTACAAGGTAATAAAAAGGTTAATTAAATGGTAATTACTACCTTATTACCATGTAATTACGTGATAATTAGGATACAATTTTACTATGTAATTAATTGTCTGCAGTAATGTATTACAATTCACTATGTAAGATCTAAATAAGTAGTAGGTAATTAGTAATTAAAAGAAAGCATTACCAAGGATTCTAGAGTCTGAGTCCATCATTCTGAAGTTTGGGCAAAACCAGGTCCAGCAGGGACCTTATCCCAAACACAGCAGCTGATCCACAACAGAACGGGTCAAAATGAAAAGAATCAAGGTCCAGTCAGAGTCCAGAACCTCAGTCTGATTGAACTGCTGTGGGACCTTCAGAGGTCTGAGCAGAAACCAGCGTCTGCAAACCTCATTCAGCTGAACTGAGCAGAAGAGTGGGCCAAAATTCCTCCACAACCACGTGAGAGATGGATGAAGTCCTCCAGAAACCCACTGCTGAGGGTTCTGCTGCTACCGGAGGGTCTCCCAGCTGCTGGAACCAGGTTTTCAGTGGGTTCTGTCCTGTTTTTGTCCACTTGAGGTTAAATATTTGGACTAATTTTAGAAACTGGTGGGGGCCAGATCGGTTTTCTGTCCTGAAATATTAAACCCTGAAAAAAACACTGACGGAAGGTGAACTTTTCTTTTTCCATGTCTATAAAAACCCAGAAGTCTCTGATGAGTCTGAGCTGTGAGGATGAACCAGACTCAGTAAATAAAAACCATTCAGTTGAACTCGTTCACAGAAAAATAAGATTTAGTTACAACAAAGTAAGTTCAGATATTATATTTGATTTTCTAAAGACCGGTTAAACATGTTTGAAAGATAAAAATGTTCATCTTGTGCCTTTAATATGTTCTGACTCAAACTGTAAAAGAAAAAAACATTTTTCTTAGTTTTAATGTCTAAAGGAGTGTGAGAGTTTGTTCTCACAGAAAGCCACAGATTATATGTTAGTCTGCAGCAGCTGGACTCGTCTGTGGAAACTTATCCATCCTGTCTGTGTCCTCAGCTCTCAGTCAGATCATGCTGTTTGTGGACGGCATGAATGGAGTCATAAACCACAACGAGACCGTGCAGTGGCTCTACACGCTCACAGGAAGTCCGGTGAGTCCCTGCGACTGTAGACAGACATCTTTTTTCAATCTGAGGACCTTTTCAAAGCATGAGGGCCAAGTGTCACAACTGTCAGGCTACGTTCACCTCAGGTACGCACAGATTAATGTTTTCTTAAGCTCCGTTTCATACAGTATTTATGGTAAAGATTCTAATTTAACTCTGATGTGAGCAGTCCACAGTCCTGAAGACATGACGTGTCACACAGCTACATGTTTATCAGTTCAGGTGTTGCTCTATCACAGGAGTCTGCAATCTTTATGATCAAAAGAGCCATTTCTGCTCCTTGGCTCACTAATAAAAGTGTTCAGAACCACAAAACAAGCTAAAACTGTGATTATCAACTGGTGGTCCATGGGCCTTTTCAAGGACTTTTTGGTAACCTTGACGTCCAGTGGAGGTGACATTATAAAACTAACAAAAATACTGTGAATTTTATTATTTACTATTATTTTTACACATCAGGACTAGGGCTGCAACGATACAGAAAATTCACGATTCGGTTCGATACTTTAGTCTCATGGTTCGATATTTTTTCGATACAAAAAAGAGAAATGTCCATGCCCCTTTTAACTTGTATTTTATTTAAATTAATTATGAACATTTGTTTAACCTCAAAAGTACAGTTTTTAAATTAAATGTTGCTGAAACAAGTTTCTCAGTGGATCTGTCCTCAAAAATACAGCCTAGGTGGAGTAGTCGAACACAGATCCACTGATCCTTCAACACAGAGCATCTTCAGAAGACAAGTTGATAAAGTAAATTTTTTAAATCTGTATTTGTTCCATACAAGTGTGTATTGAACCTAAAGCACTGTTCGATACGGTTCGATATGCCCCAGGGCAGCTGTGGCTACAGTGTAGCTTACCATCATCAATCAGTGTGTGAATGTGTGGTGCATGAAAATTGTAAATTGTCTTTGAGGGTCTTGAAAAGTGCTATATAAGACTAATGCATTATTATTATTATTATTATTATTATTATTATTATTATTATTATTATTATTACGTAATTCATTGCGCCGTCAGCATATTAAACAGAAAAACAAAAGGTGGAATGTTTTTATTTATTTTTTTTTTTTTTAATGACAGAGTTTAGAATTATCTTGGACCAATAAATGTAAGTTAAACAACGTAGCGAAGAAACTTAAGTTGCAGTGAGATGTTAAATAAAATGCAGTTACAAAGTACAGAAACTGGAACTAAACTCAAATTATTAATGCTTTCCATTTATTTACTTGTAATGTTTTTAAATAAAACTAATATTTGTGAAGTTATACCAAAGAAAACAACTGAAGTGATGTGATATAAAACATATCACCATGATAACGAGGCAGCGCGTGGTCACGTAAACATACGTCTTCCGTAGACTAGACCGCCTCATTTCACAGCCGACACCATCGTCCTGCGTAAACCGTGGCCAACGTTGACCGCGGTCTACGTCTGCTGCAACCCATGAACTGAGACACAGCCATTGTTACAGACTCAGTCATCCAGGACATGGCAGGTACAGAAAGCAAAACAAAAACCATGGCATTGGTATTGATGGCACCAATATTTGGATTGATCCACGTACCTGTGCTTTAATGTAGAAGTCTGATGAAATGTGAAATGACCATTCGGACCAAAAAACGAGCTAACTTAGCACCACGTGTGATGGTGAAACAAGTGTGATTTGGAAAAAAATCAAACGTGTCATTCAGGAATCATGTAAAACATGATATTGGGCACAAATGGACAAAGAAAATGTAAAATGAGTCTTTTGCCTGCAGTGTGAACGTAGCCTAAGAAACTTGAGTCAGGGCAGGTTTACAAAGCTGCGGCGCCTCCTGCTGGATGAACTCAGCTGTTTGTGTCTCTTCAGTCTCGTCTTCTGGTGAAAACAGCTCTGAAGCTGCTGATTGTGTTTGTGGAGTACGCAGAGTCCAACAGTCCTCTGCTCATCAGCGCTGTCAACACGGTGGATGGAAAGAGAGGTACGTTGTTCTATTTTACATTATATTCATTTCTGTAGCTCTAAACTCAGTTTACACATTAACCCAAAACCTCTAACTCAATAACAGAACCACACATGGCACGTGATACGACAAACTGTTATATAACAGTCTGTAACAATGATATCTGGACTAACAAAGACCTTGTAAA
This sequence comes from Austrofundulus limnaeus, assembly GCF_001266775.1. Classification (NCBI taxonomy): domain Eukaryota; kingdom Metazoa; phylum Chordata; class Actinopteri; order Cyprinodontiformes; family Rivulidae; genus Austrofundulus; species Austrofundulus limnaeus. The sequence goes on from NW_013952886.1 coordinate 64,492, forward strand.
ACCTTTGACCTTAATTTGTGACCTTGATTTTAGAACTGGGGTGTAAGAAAGATTACGACATGCTGTCTAAGTAGTAGCACCGATAACCGATTTTTAAAGCACCTGACCTGCCAATTCCGATTTTGGCCAATACCAATATTTAGTTTTGTTTTTTTAAACTGACACTATCAGATGTTAAAAGGTCACAATACACCTTCAATGTTCCAGTTTTATTTTATTGAAAAACATCAAACGACACCCTTGAAACAATACAAACTTGCTTTAACTGGGGAACTTTAGAGATTGACCGAAAAGGTTTTTTTAAGGCCGATTGCTGTTGCAGATTATGTGACATCAGTCTAATCCAGTGGTGTTAAAAGTCGGTCCTCAAGGGCCGGTGTCCTGCATGATTTAGGTGCTGCCCTGGTTCAACACAGCTGAACTACGTAGTACTTAATTAGTAGGCCTCTGCGAACCTTGATGACATACTCAGGAGGCCTACTAATTATGTACTCATTAGGTTCAGCTGTGTTGAACCAGGGCAGCACCTAAAACAATCAGGCCACCGGCCCTTGAGGACCAACTTTGGACACCACTGATCTAATCGATCCCCAATATGTGCTGCTGATTTCTTCGTCCATTTATGATACATTTACAGAAACAGACTTTCAAAGTGCAGATACAGCTAATTTAGACTGTTGAAAATAAATTACAAGTTGAAAACGTACCCTTATTGTTGGCTCTCAGTCTTACATCGTTAGCCGCCACCGCTCTCTTCCAGGAAGGGTGTGGCAATGCATGCAGCCATGGGGTCTCAAGGCATGGTTGTTGAATGGACCAATGAATCAATGAACACAACCAAAATATCGTCTGGCTGATGTATCTGTCAACCTCTAGACAACATCCCTCTCTCTCAGCAGAGCAAAATGGGACAGTAGATGACAAGATCAGTGGATACGATCAACTCATGTAAATATTGGACGATCTCCCAAAATCAAAGATCGATAAATCTTCTGTCCAAATTATCGGTGCACACATAGTATCCAGTTGTGTCAAATTATCTTGAGCAGATCAGATGTTATGGTTTAGACAATCAAAGGCCTTTGAGCTTGGGATGATAAAAAGTGTAGACAGTTAACTGATGATGCATGAAGTTTCATAAAATTACAAAGAGTAAATCAAAAGTTTTGGGCGGTACAGGAAGAAGTTTACGGACGTATATCTGGACGGAAGGACAGAGACTAAATTGTTACATTTGCCTTTGACAGCTGAATTAAAAGCATTAGTTGTTATAGGACCGAGCTTTGGTCACCATGAGGAATAAAGGACCTGCCATGGTAGCCATCATTTCCACATCAGGTGTGTTATGTTGCAGGTGCAAAGCCATGGACTAATGTGACGGAGGTTCTGATGGAGAAAAATGGTTGTGACACCGAGCTGCTAATATTTGCCATGACGCTCATCAACAAGGTAAATAAATGGTCGTGTTTCATACAAACAATCTTCTGTCAAATTTAATGAAGTTGTTGACGAGTTAAACTTTGTGTTTTTACATCAGAGTCTGGTTGCTCTCCCAGACCAGGACTCGTTCTACGACGTGGCCGACTGTCTGGAGCAGCTGGGAATGGAGACCATCATCCACAAACACATGATGGACAAAGGGACGGAGCCGGACCTCCGAGCACAGTTTTCTATTTATGAGGTAAGAGCAGGAACAACAGGTGTACCTGAACTATTTTAACTAGTCAAACATGCTGATAAACACTTCTGATTATATGATCCATCAGCTGATTCTGCTTGGAGAGACCAAACATGTCCAACACTTTGTTTAGAAACAACAAGCTACAAGGGTTAACATGTTAGCAGGTGTATTAGCTACTGCTAGTTATCCTCCTGAGACCTTTTTCTGGATATGCATTTTTCTTTATCCAAGATACTTGGGTTAAATAGGACCTAATATGTATAATAACTAGACTCTGTCATGGTACAGGAAGTGGTTTTTGCAAAAAAATAAAAACATGTCCTCATATGAGGACACTGGGTCTCAAAATGTCCCACTTGTTGAGGAATACCTGAGCCGTTAACAATCAAGAAACGTCATGATAGCCTTTCTGGTGGTTCCATTTTCCTAGTTATTTTGGCAACACAGCAGCCAGCTGTTGACCAGAGCAAGATTAGTAAAGATCATCATCATCATCATCATCGACAACTTTCAAATTGCTCTTCAGTTTGAAGAACATATTACGTGACACAATGGCAGGAAATTGCAGAGCATTAATTGGTTGAACAAATATATCACTTGCAAGAACTATTTACGTTTGTGAACTGTTGTAAATATTTCCAAATTTGTTTAACAAAAATTTGTGACCAAATATACCACTTACACTATTTTCATTTTTAAACTGTTCTATATATTTGCAGTTTTATCCAACCTCATGGCCAAATTAATTATGAAATTATAGTCCCAATGTCCTCAAATGAGGAATTTATGTTTACTAGCATTGTACTTTTCTTCAGTTGTAAACATTTGTTATGCTAACCTGTCTTATGAAGCTAAAGATGTAACTGTGCATAAATATGCTGGTTTCAAGCATTAAATGTAACTTGGATTGTTACCTTGGACATTTTTTTCTTACCAGAGTTGCTTTTTACTGGGATCCGCCATCTTGTTTTCACCAAATGAGTGTAATATTGTCATGAGACCACTAGAGGGTGCTGGTAGTGTCCTTTAATGAGGCCAGTGGGTTAAAGTTGAAAAAATTGATGTTTCATGGACAGAGGGGCAAAATGTCCACGTATGAGGTCGCAGGGTCTGACCTGTGTGTGTGTGTGTGTGTGTGTGTGTGTGTGTGTGTGTGTGTGTGTGTGTGTGTGTGTGTGTACTCAGACATCCCTGCGGAACGAGGACAACGACTTGGACGACTCGTCCCATCACCTCCGTAAAGACAGAAGGAAGTTGGCGGTCGGCGAGCAGGAGGGACGCAGGGGCCGCCGCTCGTCCAGTCAGGACCTCCCCAACCTCCTGCCCCCCTCCCCCACCCCGTTCACCGTGCCGTCCCCGTCCTCCTCCAGCCCCGTCGTCTCCCCCGCCATATCCTCCCCCAGTCTCACGCCGGTGCTCGGCGGCAGGCCCTTGTCTCCACTATCCTCCGACTCCAGCAGCTCCGCCTCCAGTCCGTCCGGATCCCGGAGAGGGTCCCCGCTGCCTCCCCACATGGCCCCCAATGGCAGTGTGACCACGGAGCAGGAGACGAAGACCCCGCCCAGCCCGTAAGTCCCCACTGTACACAGACTAACCCCTTCATTTCACCATCATCTAAATGATTTCCTGTCTTTAATCAACTTTAAAACAATTATCTTTAATCAGGAAGTCTGGTCTCTTTGGCAGCTCTAATCAGCTGAAGCAGAAAAGCTTTCAGGACAGCAGTCGCAGCAAAACCTCTGAAGCCGGGTTCACACCGAACACGTTTTGAGTAGCAAAAACGCGTCCATCGCCTTAAGTTGGACGCGCTACGTTCAAACCGAGACTAGAGGCGCGTCTGAAGAGGGAGGAGCATCTTGGTTTTTTCGGTCTGTCTTTGATGTTGGATGAAATAAAGATAAAATAAAGAAAATGGCTTTGCTTTATTTACAGAGAGCAAGTGACACCAGATAATTAATTCACCGGATGATTTAAAGGCGGTTTGTTCAGCTAGTTTCACCACTCCAGGAGCTGCGAGCTGACAAACTATTTTTTTAACACCGCGGTCAGTTTAACGAGCTGCTGACCTGCATCGGTGCTGCTATCTCCTGCAGACGGTCAATTTCAGCTAAAGAGCTCCTGTCCGTCTGTTTCAGGTTAGTGGGCAACAATCAGGAAACCGTCACGTGGAAAAATGAGCCTCTGATTGGTTGCTGCGGCGCGTCGCGCAGCAAAATTCCAATTTTTTTTAACTCAAGCGTCGGCTACTTTGGATGCACCGCATGCACGGATAACCCTCATACCTCACCTGTTGCTTCACACCAAGCTAAACCGGCTAGACGCGCATCCACCATAGACGTTACATGTAAACTGGCTGCTGCTGCTGCTCAAAACTCATCCGATGTGAACCCGGCTCGATAGTTTTTATTGAACCACAGATTCAGCAGCGTTGGGCTGTTGTGTAAAATGTAAATAAAAACAGGAAGTGGTGAAATGTAAATGTGATCTGTGCCTCTGAACCAAATGTCTTGCTTCCAAAAAACTTTTGTTTCATTTTTTCTTTAAATTGGCAAAAATTCTTAGTTCAAACAAGTCATGTTTATTGTTTTCTTTGTGAGTAAAGTTGAGGTTTATGAAATGATTACAATTTTTGATGTTCATTTACATTTTACATCACAACTTTGCCCAAACTGAGCAAGAC
>NW_013952886.1:69597-80599 GCF_001266775.1 Austrofundulus limnaeus
GTCTTGAATGTAATAAGAGACAAATGGTCCAACAAAAAGGACATCCAGTCAAACATCAATCAACCTCAAACATTTTCCTGCTGGACGTCCATGATGATGCCCGGAGCAAAGATTAGCAGGGTTCATCCAGGGATCTTTGAACTGATATATACTGTATATATTTTTAACATTGTTGTAAAATATAAAAATATGTTTGTGCATGTGATTTGAACATGGTGTGTGTCTGTGTGTGTGTGTGTGTGTTGCAGCTCACCCTCAGACGTCTCCCTTCAGGACAAGCTGCAGTCCCAGCAGACCTCGGAGCAGCCTGGTGGCAGGACAGAGTCTAAACCTGGTCTGAAGTAAGTGATGGGGGTGTGGTAACCAACAAAACAACAAAAAAAAAAGAAGAAGAAAATTTTACCTGTTGCTTTTTTTAATCTGTGTTGAATAAACTTTAATGATTTGGTTTTATAACGAGCCCTGATCTTGTTGTTATCTTGTAAGAAAAATAATACGTTGTTCAAAATGGTTTGTCCGAATAAACAGGAATCCAACTGGATTTCTTCTTAAAACTTTATCCTCAATCTTCTGACTCCAGTCAGGTTGACAGTACAGCACCCAGCAGGCCTCAGCGTAAGACCTTGAGCTGAATCAGAACAAAACACATGAACCCTCTGAGCAGAGACTCTGCAACACACAGACAACTTCCCTCTCCTATAATAATGAATTGACCTTATAATGTTCATCTGTTCCTCGTTACACCTCTGGAGGGGTTACCTTTGACATCAGATGTAGAACGTAACCTATTTCTGTTTAGACTAAAGACAGAACACATGATAACACACGTCAACTCTTTGTCTGTTTTAACCTTAAAGACTGAAGTGATCAGAAAGTATAAAATACAAAACTGAATCTAATATTCAATTAATCAGTTACAAAATTTCCTTCAGTCTTATAATATCATTTTGTCTGGATGTGATAACCACATAATTACAGATAATCTTTGTCTGTGTACCCACAATCATTTTATTTTTTTATCTACAGGATCTGTTTTTAATTTGTGGACTCTTTGTAAATTATCAGTGACCTTCATCACTTCATAACAATCTAAGCTTGTTTTTCTATGTTTTGTAAAAGACTTGCATCAATTCTGAGTCAGTACACAGACAGTTTTGTTTTTCCATATTTTATTATTATTAGTAGTTGTAGTAGTAGTAGTAGTAGTAGTAGTAGTAGTACAGTCTAACTCTAACTAGCCGTTCATACCACAAAGCATTCAGCTCATTCAGTCAATTTGGTTTTTGTAACTCTTATTAAAATATGTTGAACTTAAAACATTTCCCTTTATTTAGAAATATTTTCTCTGTAGAAATTCATTGATATTTTTTCAATTCTTTCAAAAATATTTTTGAAATCTGTTTCAGCAAACTATCTCTCTTTTCTTTTTATGCAACTTTTTGCTTTTAGCAGCAATTTTGCTACTAGTTAGCCTTTTGCTACGTTTAGCTTTTAGTTTGTTTATTTTTCTCTGATTTCTGACACTTTCTGTGTTTTCAGGAAACAGTTTAATAAAAATGGGTAACTTTTGACCTCATCTTCACCTGACAGAAAATAGGAAGTAGATTCCAGCTGTGGCTTGAATCTGACCAATCACAGGCTAACTGTATTACCTGGTGTATTATAAAGGTGCTGTTTAATAGCTTATCTGTTGTATCTCGGATTTTGTATTTTAATTCAGATTTGTTTAACGACTGTTTCTTGGGTTCTACATAAGTTTTAACCTCTATTTATTTATGATTGCTAAATTATAGCTATTGATAAAATTAGCATTAGCTGTTAGCTTAGTTGGGTTTAGCAATCCGCATGTTTATGGTGTCAATTTTAGCTACAGCATAACAAATTTCAGCTCAATAAGTCTTAAAATAGCTGAAATAAATCCATTTAAAGTTAACTGTGGTGGCCATTTTGAATTTTTACTATGTAAATTTTCAGGTTTGTTTGTCTAAAAATGGCTGAATTGGAGCTCTAATATTAGCATTAGTGGTTAGCTTAAATAGTGACTAGCATTCAGCATGTTTTTGGATCATTTTTAGCTACGATCACAAAATTTCGGCTTAATATTTCTTAAAACAACTGATTTAGAGACATTTGAAATTAGCTGTGGCGGACATCTTGAACTTTCAAATAAAGAATTATCTTCTTTATTTGTGTGTGCCCCCCTAACGTTCCGTGGACCACCCTTTACAAAAAAAGTCTAGCTCCGCCCCTGCTCACAGGACTCTCAGGTCTTTCTCTGGTAAATCCTTGATTATGTTGCTTTGCTGCTCTAATCTTTTTTTCTCTTCTTCCTTCTCCTTCCTTTCTCTTCCTTTGTTCCTCCACCAGCTCAGTGGAGGATGAGGAGCTCTTCTGGTGAGTATTTGTCCTCCTCTCTTCATCCTCCCTCCTCCTCCTCATGTCTGTATTTCAGTCTGGAAACCAGCTGCATAGAGCAGGTTGGGTTTGACCTCTTCAGGCCTTTTCCTGTTCAAACTGCCGGGTGGTGAAAAACAAACACCGTGAATTTATCAGCAGGAGACTTTCAGAGGGTTTCCTCCACTTTTCTGTCTAAACGTTTGTTTCTGGATCCGAGCTTTGGTTGCTGTGGTTTTGATCACTCACTGTGGAATGATGCATGTGAACGAAGAGAAGCTCAAATGTTTTGAAGTGAAACGTTGAGTCGGTCGATGCTGCAGGTAGGATGATTTCTCTTTGGATTCTTTGTTTTTGTGCAGCTGAGGTGCTTCAGTTTGACTCAGCTGCAGCCTGGAGGATGATGGGAAACTTCTGTTTCAACCTGTGTGTGAGACGTTTGTTGTGTTTTTGCAGCTCAGACACCTGTAATGTAAATCAGGACAAACCGGTGCTGAGGAAGCTCCAGTAAGTACCTCTGCAGCCCCACTGCATGCTGGGAGCTGCAGAGCTGCACGCTGTGTGTCTGGGGATGAAAATCAGCTGCTTTCTGGGGAAATCATGTTTGATAAACAACAAACTGGTTTCAGTGTGATCATCTAAACCCTTCAGTCTCATCGTGTCTCTGCTCCTGGTCCTGCTCCTGGTCCTGGCTCTGCTCCTGGTCCTGGTCCTGGTCAGCTGTCCTCCTGCAGTTCAGGTCACAATAAGCTCATAAAAGTGTGCAGAATCTGAACGGTGTTGTTGGGAGGCAGCAGCAGACACAAACAGAGGAGTCTGTCAGAACTGAACCAGAACCGCCCACAGAACCAGGACTGCAGGACACAGACAGCTGCCGTGTCCCTTGTCCTCAGAGGACCATCAGTTTTTGTTTCAAAAAGTCTTCTTTCATTTAGTTATTTTACAAAGAATTTTCCTTCAGTTCGTTCAGAAACAAAAAAACATGTTTTCTTTGATGTTTTGTTTGGAACTTAAAGAAAACCTTTAATTTAAAAGATCTTCAGTTGGCTTCAGCTCCTTTACAGAAACAAAATTCCTCTTTTCTTTATGTCTTGTATAGAAACAAACATACTTTGTCTCATTTAGAAACAAACGTTACCGTTTTCTCTCACAATTTTTAAATAAAACTTTTTTTTCATCTTGTTTAAAATTGTTCAAAAAGTTTTTTATTTTTATTATTTAGCAATACGAATTCATAGCCTGAAAAATCCACTCTTTCCAACAGCATTTCTGAACCAACTAATAACATTACTAGGATTTGTTGCAGTTTAAAACGTTTTTTATAAATAAAGTCCAAAGGCTCATGGATCCTGAAACTATGAAAAAACAATCTAAAATAACATAAAGTGTATGTTCATATAAATACTTTATAATGATGGTTGTTTTCTGAGCCGACTCTCCTGATCAGTATTTTGTCGTGTGATTTCCTACCTCATCAGTAAAATCCAAACCCTTGACAGGAAAATAGTGTTTGTGTGTTTTTGTCAGTTTGTCATAAATGTGAGTGTGTTTTGTTGCAGAAATGTAAGTTTGTGTGTTTCTGGTGGCGGGGCTCAGAGTCGTCTTGTCCTGGATTGTTGGGTTTGATTTTGGGTGTGGTCTGATCAGGGGTTTCATCTGGGTCAGTTTTATAGTAAAGACCAAAGGATAACTCTGAGATTTGTTTGAGTTGTTGATTAATTTGTTGAGTTAATGAAACTTTGCTTCTAGTGTTCAGTTTTCTGCATGTATCTTCTTGTCATCACATCTCAGGGTTGGACTCAAATCAACAGTAAAAGTCTTTAAAATGGTAAAAATGGTAAATGGACTGAACTTGAATAGAGCTTTATCAGACTACAAACCACTTAACACCACAGACATTCACACACTGATGGTGGTAAGCTACATTGTAGCCACAACTGCCCTTGGTCACACTGTCAGAGGCGGGGCTGCCATGCACCGGCACCACCGGACCCTCTGACCACCATGAGCAGGCAAGGTGGGTGAAGTATCTTCCCAAAGACACAGTCACTGAGTTTCCATTGCAAATGTGCGCAAAACTTTGTCGATATTCTGTTAATGTCGAAAAACACAGTTTTGCAACTGCAGTGTTTCCATTAAGTAAGAAATGCTATTAAAAGTCACGTGAATACGTTTGTTCTCATGATAAGTCATTACAAACATGGCAGCGATGGATGTAAACACATAGCATGTTGCTACCACGACACTAGCGCTCATCATCAGAGGAGACGTCGGCGTCTTTTATCGATGCTTTCCAGAGACAAGTCCCTACTTGGGAGCGGCTACGTATGCTGTGTTTTTGGGAAATTGTAGTCGGTGAGTTTACTATTTTATACTACTTCTGTGATATTACTACTACTTCTACTTCCTGTTATCTTTGTTGTCGTCCTTTTCACCAGTAGAAACAGCCGGTTGTTGATCACGTGACTCCTGTGATGTGAAAAAAGTGTTTCCATTTAAGTTTTGCAAAAAACACCTATTTCGATACGGCCGAAAAACCACCTCATCCTAGCGCAAAAACATTTGTCGAAAAACGTATTTTTTTTCGAAACTGACGTGTTTCCATTGAGCAAGTTTTACTTCCGAAATTCTAATTTGTGCATTTTCATGGTCAATGGAAACACAGCTGAGGACTGAGACGGCTGGAACAGAGGATCGAACTGGCATTATTTTATGTTTTTTCCCAACAAGAGGCCATTTTCACTGTGGCCGAGTATCACAGACTTAAAAAATCAAAAAGAAAAAAAGTAAGTCCTCTGGATTGGTTCTTCTTTAATGAAACGTTTCCTCTCTCCTCCAAGAGACTTCTTCAGTCTGAGGAGTTTCAGGGGAACCCAGCCTTATAAGCTCCGCCTCGACATGGTGGACAAACAGATTGATCACATGCAAAAGAGGACCATCAGCCTAACGATGGGTTGTTAGTGCCTTGATTAGCTCTATTGTTCATGGAGGGTCATGTGCCCCATCACATGACTATCGTTGGGGCCCTGATTCACACCTTTTGCTCAATAACAGCATTGTAGGAGGGGGACGACTGGACACGAAGGCCTCCACCTCTGTTTAATGGTGGACGGTTTTTACTGAGATGCATCAGGACATCACTAAACTTTTGCACGTTTATAACTACCTCAAATGGTACAGTAACCTAGATATGGGCGTGGCAAATTGGTTCATTAGTGTCATATTGAACGCAGTCCTTCTGGCTACTTTATTATACGTATATCAGTCCAGGACCTACAGCAACTCAAAAGCCTCTTGGCACTTTATATTAGGAAGTAAGCCATTTTAAATGAAATGTCAATGTTTGGTGATTTTCATTTCGCACTGAATTCTATTTCGTCTTTAGATTCAAGCATATCCATTTCAGAATTGGACCAAAGCATCTTGACAAGACGGTGCACAAATTTGTTAAAAAAAATCAAAAATCCAAAGCGTGAAAATGGGATTTTTTTTCAAACATGCCCATTTCTCCTTCAAACATGACCTTTGGCGTAATGTCACTGTACATTGTCCAAACTGTGTAAAAGCATTGGCGGCGGTGGCGACCACCTTCGATCTTTGAGGATCATGGGATTATCATCTGTCTTTCTCAGTGTTGCATTTTTAATGGCTAAAAAATCCAATCTTGAGGCTGATGGTGAGTCTGGAATAATCTAAGGCCTTGGTCAGATCAGTGAATGCCATGTAGAGGGGATTATACGTCTCACATTTCTTCTGTAACTGGCAAAGAGAGATGATTGTGTCCACAATTGACCTGTGAGCACAGAATCCACACCCGTTGACCGGACTCAGTAGGGAGATCCCCTGTAGTTGTTGCAGTCACTTCCATCACTTTTGGTCTTGTAGAGCAGGGTTGGGCAATCCTGGTCCTTGAGGGCCGCTGTCATGCGTGTTTTACTTGTTCTTCTTGTTCAACACACCTGATTCAGTGATTGGATTTACTCCTCATGTTCTGCCTAAGCTTACTAATCACCCATTCATTCAGATCAGGTGTGTCAGAGCAGAGGAACCTCAAACATACAGGATAGCAGCCTTCAAGGACCAGGAGTACCCACCCTTGCAGTAGAGGGTGATGATGCTGGCGTCTTGCATATCCTGTGGTATGACACTTCCTGCCAGCACCGGCACAACAGCTCGTGCAGAGACTGCAGGAGTGTTGTCTTGCACTATGTTGGGTAGTTGGGTGGTACAGCATCACCTCCTTCCCTGAGGCTCAGTTCTTGGATGCTAGACTCTTTGTCCAGCTTGTGCATTATTGGCAGACTCTCAATGGTGTCCAGGACTGTGGCAGAGACAGTTTGTTGTGGAGTAGAGCTCTGAATAGTGGTCCTCTCACTTGTCCATCTGCTTGCATTTATTTGTGAATACATTCCCATTTAAATATTTGAGAAGTGCTGTTTTGTTCTAAGTTGGACCAAGTTGGACCACCTACTTAATGCCATTGTAAATCCCTTTGGTGTTTCCTGGTAGCAACATTGTCTGAATGTCTTCAGTCATCTGCAATGGCGCAATGTACACTTAACAGCTAAGCTTCCAGGCCTAAACATGCTACTATGTCATGACCATGCTATGTCATGGTCATGACATAGCACAAGAGTAAACCTTTTGAGAAGCTAATAAAATATTTACAAAGGGTATAGCTTGGGCAACTTGGGAATTTGGAGATGTCGCCATTGGGACATTACTGGCTATAAATGACATATACCTTGCTCTGGTGAGCGAAGCATCATCAAACCACAAACATAGCTCCTGAGACACACCTCCTGAGAAACTTTCCTGCTGTAGCAAACGTCACTGCGTGTGGTTTATTCTCGTTGAGTCTTCACTCCGGGAAAAAGAAAAAATCAGATACCCGACGTTGTTTGTCCACATTTCTCCTGATACAACAGTCTGCTTTGAAGCAAGTATTTTTTAATATTTGGAAGCAAGTCGTTGAAGCAGAATGCTTCGTCTGGTCACTTTCAGCATAAATACACACACCCACGAACTTCTGACCAATCACACAGTAAGATCTTTTGTCGAAGGGGGGTGAATAGTTCCTACAACGGGTTGTGACAAGAAGCGGTGGAAGACTCGGAGCTGTGAACAGAATGATGTGATTTTCATTAAACTGTGACAATGAGAGCCAATGCAGCAGTTCGGATGGAGTATGTGGAGGCTTTTAGCCTTTTTTAGGTCACATGTTCTTACCTTGTCCACTTGGTTTCACCTGGTCTCTCGTGGGTCAACTGATCAGACTGGGTAACCTTGCAGGTCTTTTCTGAAATCAGAAGGGTCACCTGGTTCCACTGAGTGTTGTGTGATCTCAATGAGGCTAATGTTGTCTTACCTGGGTTATATGGTTTCAGGTGGGGTCTCCGGGTCTCACCTGGATTTCCTCTGATAAGACTCGAATCACCTGATTGCTCCTGGGACACCTATTCTCACACAAGTTACTTGGAATGACTAGATCTCTTCTTGTCCTCACAGAGGTGCCTTCCTGAGTAGGTTGTCAGCCACTCAGTGGGAGAAGAAGAGGAGAAGTAAACTCTTGAGCCAGTCCTCTGTGCTGACCCCATTTGATGATGTCATAAACCTGAGCCCTCAGCTGCCAGCAGAACTGGGGGACACGGTTTCATCTGAATGTACTGGTAAGTTTTCTCACATCAAATTTTCACGTACCTAATGTACTGTGAAGTCTTGTTGCACATTATGTACGCTAATGCAGCTAATGTTGCCAACCCTGCTGAAGATTATAAAGTATATAAAATTTAAATTTAAAATGTATTCATTTAAAACAATATGGATGCTATCAGTGGTCCGACAGTTTAAAGTGCAGCTTGGATAGCAGCCACAACTGTAAGTTTGATGTATTGTAGGGAAGCTTTACCAGTCTTAGCAGCATTTGCAGCATTAGCGGTGTTAGCAGTGTTTGCAGTGTTTGCAGTATTAGCCGTGTTTGCAGCATTAGCGGTGTTAGCCGTGTTTGCAGCATTATCGCATTAGCGGTATTAGCAGCATTAGCGATGTTTGCAGCATTTGCAGCATTAGCTGTGTTTGTAGCATTTGCAGCATTAACAATGTTATCAGCATTTGCAGCATTAGCAATGTTAGCAATGTTTGCAGCATTAGCAACGTTATCAGTGTTTGCAGCATTAGCAATGTTAGCAGCGTTTGCAGTATTAGCAGGGTTAGCAGCATTAGCAGTGTTAGCAATGTTTTACACTCAAAGTGAGAAAATGTTTGTGACATTTTTTAACATTTAATTTTAAACTTGGTGCCCCATATCCCTCAGGGCATTTCAGTTTGGGTCAAAATACAATCATTTTAAAGCGACACACTAACAGTTTTCCATCTGGCAACCTTGGCATGTTTTTTTATTTGTTTGTTTTGTTTTGTTAAATCACCCCAATAAACATTGTAAAAATCAGTAACATTTCCAGAGACTGTTCTTGTGTGAACAGGACCTTAATGTTTTGTTTTTTCAGCTTCAACACCCAGCAGTTCAGACCCAAACCAACAGTCAGACTCACAGAATGAACCAGGTAAGATGCCTCGTTTACCCACAATGCTCTGCTCAGTGTCTTCTGCACATCCTGAGAGTTTCTTTCCTTCAGAATTGACACAGAAAACTAAACTAAACTAAAACTTGTGTTGCAACCTGTTTGTAGCAGCCCTGCCCACGCAGCGACCGTGCAGTACACTGTCTGATGATAAGAAGTTCGTCCTGGACATGATTTACTCAAACACCTCTGCAGCTGAACCCAACACCACAGAAGAAGAAAAGAAGAACTTCAAGGCTGGTGAGTCTCCTGATGTGTTAAAGAAATCAAGATTCATCAGTTTAGTTTTTTTTTTTTTGTCAAAAGTAAAAATAATATTTCTAAGTTCTGTCAAATGCTCTTATTTTTCTTTCATGTTCAGGTGAAGATCTGAGCGGTTGTGTATCAAAGCGTGTGTCTAACTTCAGCTCAGTAGAGTCCACCACCCCCAGCGAGAGCAGCGCCTCCCGCAGGGCGGAGTTGGAGAGCCTGGAGGGCTCCACCCAGGCGGCCCGGGCCCGACTGACCGAGGAACGGCAGGTTTGAGTATTACCCAGCACCCTTCATGTCAGAGTGTTAGACCATGATCACCCTGTCCACATCTGATTTTAGCTCCATACCTATAAAAGTGGGTGAGTTTTACACATTGAAGTGTTTGCTGTGGTCGATTGGTTGTGGCGGCCCGCTTTATTAATCAGTTGAAGACGTACATCCAGGGATGACTTTCTTTGAGTTTCTTCAAAGGCTACCTTCTGTGTTCATGAGATATTTTGACCAGACAGCGTTGACTCTGGTAGTTTAAAACAAAAAAACATTCCACAACCTTTTCAAGGTTGAATCTGTTGTAACTTGTATTTGTAACTTCTGAACTTGTATTCTCACAGAAAATATATTTGATTTTACATGAATACAAATACAAATCTAAAATTTATGTACGTTTATTGACTTAAATGTACAAATTTAGACTCTTACACGTACAATTCTTTATGACAGTTGTCTTACCCATAAAAACGTCTCTAACTATGCATTTCATAAGTATGACAAGAATGGCTGTCCTGGTGTTGGCATCTGACAAACAGCAGTGTTCGTCCCTTCTCTGTGTTTTCTTGTCACAGATTGATGTGTTCAGTTTGAGTTCAGGTCCAGTTCAGGTCAAGGTTGTATCAGTAGCTGTGTTTCCATTGACCATGAAAATGCGCAAATTAGAATTTCGAAAATAAATTTGCTCAATGGAAACGCTTCAATTTCGAAAAAATAATTCGTTTTTCGACAAAATGTTTTTGCTCTAGGATGAGGTGGTTTTTCGGTCGTATTGAAATTGGTGTTTTTCACAAAACTGCAATGGAAACACTTTTTTCGCATCACAGGAGTCACGTGATCAACAACCGGCTGTTTCTACTGGTGAAAAAGACGATGATGAAGAAGATAACAGGAAGTAGAAGTAGTAGTAATATCACAGAAGTAGTAAAAGAAAGTATTAAACTCACCGACTACATTTTCCCAAAAACACAGCATACGTAGCCACTCCCACTGTAAGGGGCTTGTCTCTGGAAAGCCTCGATAAGACGCCGACGTCTCCTCCTCTAGTGTCATGGTCTATTACCTTCATGTTTGTAATGACTTATCATGAGAACAAACGTATTCACGTGACTTTAATAACATTTCTTACTTAATGGAAACACTGCAGTTGTGAAAATGTTTTTTCGATATTAGAATATCGACAAAGTTTTGTGCACATTTGTAATGGAAACGCAGCTCATGAAGTCTTTCTGCCTCTCATCAGAAACTCGTGTTGCGGCAGCAGAGCAGCATTGATGTGGAGCTGCACACCCGGCAGCTGGAGGCCCCCACGCTGGGCCCCGGAGGCTCCGGTGATGCCTGGAGCCAGCTGCAGCTGAGTGCCACCTCCCTCCGGATCAAAGACCTGGACTTCTCTGACCTGATAGACGAGGAGGACATCGACGTCTTGGACATGGAGTCCTCCGTCTCCGGCTCCTCGTTTTCTGGCATCCCCCCTCCTCCTCCTCTCCCAGGCATCCCTCCTCCCC
>NW_013952886.1:80609-82071 GCF_001266775.1 Austrofundulus limnaeus
CTCAGGTGCAGCTCGTGTTTGAAATGAGCTCTAGAGTAAAACCAGGGTCAGTTCTTGGTCCGGGTCTAGAGTTCTCAGCAGGGACCAGGTCTGGAGGGCGGGGTCCCGGACTCGGCTCCGGTCCCTCCTCCACCTGTCTGAGTCCCTGTAGGCCCCGCCCCTCCAGCTCCCGGTCCGTGTGGAGATATAAAGTCCGGTCCGGGATGCGGACTCTGAGCTCCGGAGACACGATGCTGCTCCTCGGTCTGATGCTGCTGCTGCTTCCGGCCGCCGCCCCCACCGACCAGTCCGGTACCGGCTCTCCGGGGCTCGGTTCGTCCCCGCCGGTCCTGCTCCACCCGCAGCCCGGCCCGGAGGAGTTCGGGGCTCCCGGCGTGGCCTCGGCTCGGTCCGCGGCGGAGGGTCCCGGGGAGGATGGAGCGGAGCATCATCACCACGGCGGCGGGTTCCGGGTGGTCCAGTGGGAGTGGACCTACGTGCAGACCCCCTACATCATCGCCATCTGGCTGCTGGTGGCCAGCGTGGCCAAGATCCGTGAGTCTGCTGCTGCTGTGCGCGTGCGCGTGAGAGGTCAGAGGATGCAGCCTCACTGGTCCAGGTCCAGGATCTGAGGTTTGGGTTTAAGTCTTACTGCTCCTGATCCTGGATCTGGACCTCTCTTGTCCAGGTTTTAGGTTTGCATCAGTTCTAAGGGTCCAGAAGCTGTTCTGTAGACCCCCCTGTGTGGTCTCAGGACCCTGGAGTGTCAGGACCGTGAGGTCTCAGGACCCTGAGGTCTCAGGACCATGAGGTCTCAGGACCCTGGGGTCTCAGGACCCTGGAGTCTCAGGACCCTTAGTGTTGTGAACATTCACTCAGATCACAGATGTTTCTTTGACTGATTTTATTATTATATTAATATAATAATCGCTGTGGTGTAGTGGTAGAGCAGCCGGCTTGGGACCCGAAAGTCTTAGGTTCGACTCCCCGCCATGCCCACATGTCGTGGTGTCCTTGAGCAAGACACCTAACCCTCACTGCTCCCCGGGCACCACACATGGCTGCCCGCTGCTCCACTTGGATGTGGATGGGTTAAATGCAGAGCACAAATTTCGTCATTGTGTGGAAACATACACTGATGACAAATACAGCACCTTTACCTTTAAATATATTTTATTTATTTCCACCAACAACAAAAGAACAAACAGTAATATTTACATGTTATAAGTGTTGATGTAACACAACACACAAACACAATCATCACACAAACACACCAATCATTTAGTGACTGTGTGTCTGACAGCAGAGTGAAGAAGTTACATTTATTTAATCATCTTTTCCATCCTGTAGATCATGAAGAACTGAGAAAGAAACAATTTAAAATTATGTTTTTTATTTAATTAAAACTATCTATCTATCTATCTATCTATCTATCTATCTATCTATCTATCTATCTATCTATCTATCTATCTATCTATCTATC
>NW_013952886.1:84019-86851 GCF_001266775.1 Austrofundulus limnaeus
CTTTGATGCTGTGTCATGTGACTCCAGGTCTGGCTCATTCAGGCCCGGCAGCAGCAAGAACAGGCAGACAGGAGGAGGAGCACCGTGTTGTTGTGTAACGATGTGCTGGATTTTATCTCAATTAATAATCTAAAGAGAAAGAAAAATTTTATTCAGATTTAGCAGGATGATCCATCATCCATTATCTTAACTGGTGTCCACGTCCAGCAGTCAGTGTGGGAGAGGTGGGGGTCACCCTGGACACATGGACACAAACCATTCTCACTAATGTGGCGCCAAGCGTAAAATAAAATGTTTAAAAAAACGTCACTGACACATTTTCATTATTTAGCTCACATTTTGCTAATGTTTGCTAAATATTAAATTTAAATGTTACTTGAAAAGTTAAAGTTAGATCTTAAATGTTGAAGTTTACATTTAAAGATTTCAGAATGGAACGCAGCCTTTGCTGGTTGTGCGCTGCTCTTGTTATGACATCATCATCCCAATACGAAGCAACCGCTAACACTGCTAACTTTACTAATGCTGCTAATGTTGATAATTGCTAATGCTGCTAATGACGCTAAGGATGTTAATTGCTAATGCTGCTAATGCTGCTAATAATGCTAATGATGCTAATGCTGCTAATGATACTAATGCTACTAATGCTACTAATTATGCTTATTGCTAATGCTGCTAATGATGCTAAGGATGCTAATTTCTAATGCTGCTAATGATGCTAAGGATGTTAATTGCTAATGCTGCTAATGATGCTAATGCTACTAATTATGCTAATTGCTACTGACGCTAAGGATGCTAATTTCTAATGCTGCTAATGATGCTAATGCTGCTAATGATGCTAATGCTGCTAAGGATGCTAATTGCTAATGTTGCTAATGATGCTAATGCTACTAATTATGCTAATTGCTAATGATGCTAATGATGCTAATTGTGAATGCTGCTAATGATGCTAATGATGCTTAGGTTGCTAATTGCTAATGCTGCTAATGATGCTAATGCTGCTAATGATGCCAATGCTGCTAAGGATGATAATGCTGGTAATGTTTCCCTACAAGACATCAAACTTGAAAGTGGCATTAGCGGTTGCTTTTGTCACAGGAAGAAATTAATGCTGCTAATGCTCCTGATGCTAATGATGCTAATTGTTAATGCTGCTAATGATGCTTAGGATGCTAATTGCTAATGCTGCTAATGATGCTAATGCTGCTAATGATGCCAATGCTGCTAAGGATGATAATGCTGGTAATGCTTCCCTACAAGACATCAAACTTGAAAGTGGCGTTAGCGGTTGCTTTTGTCACAGGAAGAAATTAATGCTGCTAATGCTCCTGATGCTAATGTTGCTAACGCTGCAGAAGACAGCGTTGAAATTTTTTTATCAAAATGTGTACATTGAAAACAGTACAGATGGTAGCTGTGGTCCGACAGTTTGAAGTGCAGCTGGAGCACCGGCCACAGCTGCAAGGTTGATGTCCTGTAGGGAAGCGTTAGCAGTGTTGACAATATTAGCAGCGTTAGCAGATGGTTTTGTCTCAGGATGATGACATCATAACAAGAGCCGAGCACCTGTGAAACACTGTACACTTCAACATTTTCATTTATTTATTAAATTAATATTTATTATTTAACTATTAAATTTAACATTAAGTAAAAACGTATCAAAAGTAAGAACAGCAAGGTAAAAAAAAACAATAAATACTTTGTTAGTAGATTTTTATTAACTAGGATTTTACACTCAAAGTGAGCTAAATAATGAAAATGTTTTAGTGACATTTTGTAACATTTTATTTTACACTTGGTGCGTCATACTCACACCTAGGGACAATTTAAAGGAGTTTATTCAACATGTTTTTGATGGGTTTGAGAAAACACCTGGAAAAAACCCATGCATGCATGGAGAGCATCACTTTAAGTATTAAACAGTATTTAATTTGTGATATTTACTTTGTATTATATCAAAACCAAACCCTGTAGTACAGTATCGTACACAATAAAAACACGTTTAAATTATTATTATTATTATATTTGTTTATATCACTGTCAGGCACTTTGGGCAGAGCTAATCTTTGAAAACACGAGTTTGTGGGACGTGTCTAATTGCTGCAGCATGTGTGTCTGCTGCTCAAGCTGTGACCTTGTTTCTCTGACTGACATACGTCAAGGTTAACTTTCTGTTGTCAGTGAGGCTGTCCAGCTATCACCTCTCCAGAAAATCAAAACTAAAAACGGTGAATCGTCAGATCCTGGTTATTTTTGAGGAGGTTCTTCAGGTGTCTGAGTAAATGTATGAAGTGAAGAGAAGAGCTCCTGTTGGTGCTGAGTCACCGTCATGATTTCACTGACAGAAGACTTTTCCCATTTATCTTTGATCTCTGCCTCCATAATTTTATTTTAATTTATTATCAGGACCCAGTAGAGAAGAGCAGTTACTGTATTTGAGTTCTCTCATATTTTGAAACCAGAAATCCAAAAAGACAAAGTGAAAATACAAAACAACTGAACTCTGAATCGTCTCAAACAACTTTATCAGCTGGATGCAGCAAGTTATCAGTTTGTTTTGTGTTTTAATCTGTTTTCTTCTGATTTGATTGAACTTGACCTGGATTTGTCAGCAGCTGTTGAAGGACGATGCAACAGAGATCCGTTTAAGACAGAGTTTCCCAAAGTGGGGTCCTGACAAGATTTTATGAATTAATTACACAGTTGCCTCAGTTGTTACAAAGGAGTGAGGTTAATATATTTAAAATGGATAAATGTAGTATAAAAATATTGTTACTATGCCCATGTTTAGTTGACCTGATACAAATGTTTATCATCCAAAAACATCTGGGG
>NW_013952886.1:86861-88238 GCF_001266775.1 Austrofundulus limnaeus
GTGTCAAGCAGGTTCATCTCTGCGTAAAGAAGAGCTAAGAAACATGGTTGTTTCACAAAATAAGTATTTATATTTGTGTGTAAGCTGTTTAGATTGTCAAAAAGCCTGTGTTTTTAGGGTTATTAACGAAGTTCATGTACTCAGACCAGTAATATTTGGGGTCACAAGTTTTTGCCATGAATATTTTGTGGGTCAGAAGATAAAAAGTTTGGGAACCACTGCTTTAAGATAAACTAACTCTGTCAGTCTCCTTTTTCTCCTTATTATAAATATCTGGGAGAAAAAAAATCACTGTTGTTGGATAAACTTCTATTTGCAGTGCGGTCATCATGTCATGTCTTATTTTAGATCTCCAAATTAAAAATGATTCCACATAAAGGGTTAAATTTTATAATTAAATAAACAGCATTTTCAGACATCAGTGATTTGAGTAAAGACTAGAATAAGATATGTGTGTATGACTAAGCAACTGTAACATTAAATAAATTATCATAATAAAAAAATCACGATAGACGTCCCAAATGTGAGTTTCTCCTGTAAAACCTCTGTTTCAGATATTTAAATGTTCATTTTTACAGATCTGGAGCTGAATGAAATATATGGGAGGTTGTTTAATGAAGTAAAACAACAGTAAGAAAATAAAGGAGGTAAAGATGCCCCTGTTTGTGTTTCAGGGTCTCAAACTGACTAAGTCGTCCTCTGATTCATGTTTCTCTGGTTTAACAAGCAGTAAGTTATAATTTAATCAATAAAGTTTAAACTGAGTCATTCAAGTTAAAACAAGGAGAACAGAAGCTAAAATCAGGAAAAATTTAGCTAAAATCTACAACAAATTAACAAAATACAGTAAAGCTAAAAACCTATGGGGCAAAAGTGTAAAATATAAAGTTATAATGTTTTAATTGTAATGTAAAAACATCATCAACATATTTTCATTATTTAACTGACTTTCTGAAAGTTATATATTTTAAAAATGTCTGCTAACATTTTATTATTTTAGCACACTGTTTGTGCAATTTGCTATTTTTTACAAAATGTTACATTTAAATATTAAATGTAAGCTTTATCATTTAGCCACAATGTTTAAGATTTTATTTTTACATTTAGTTTTATTCATTTAGATTTAAGATTTAAAACGTATAAATAATTTAAATATGTAGTAAAGTTTTCTAAATGTAAGAACAGTGTTATTGGTGTTTTGTACTATTTGATTTTACATTTATAAAAATAGGCTAAACCAGGGCTTCTTAACCTTTTTGACCTCGGGGCCCAATTTATTGAACATAAAGTGACACGAGGCCCAGTCAGACATTACCAATGTATGGATCAAAATGATAATTATTATAAATTTTTGTTTAATTTGTATTGTATTTACAT
>NW_013952886.1:90875-94745 GCF_001266775.1 Austrofundulus limnaeus
GGTATCTACTTCATTCAAGCCTTTCTGTGGGAGGACCCCCAGACCCCTGCCAGTGTGCCCCCCCCCCCACCCCAACATTATGAATGATGTCACTGAAATATGTAATAATAATGTAAGGACAACTTATGGTGCTCCATGTGTAGAACACAACTGGACTGTTGTGGTAGTTTCTAGTCTCTGAACTTCACAGAATCAATAATATTCTCTGTAAAATAAACTGAAATAATCTGTTAGTAAATCTTTAACTCTTATACTGCCGTAGTTTTCAAACAGCATCATAAAATTTCTGTTATGGATTTTAGTTTTGGTGTTCCAGCCCTGGTTTTTAGTGGCCTCCCCTGAAAAAATAAAAAACTCTGCAGGCGCCACGGGCATCCAGTCAGCGTCTCGTCTGTAGCAAAGATCGTGAAGTAAGTGTTGTGTCAGAAACCACAGAGATGTTCTCACAGCTGGAAGCTTTTCATGCTTCATGTGAAAAAACATTAAAATTACAAACAAATGAACATAGATGAGACGTAGGAGAGAAACCCTCCCACAGACAGACAGTTTGTAGCTCTGAGCCTCCCCCTCAGCAGACGGGCAGCCAGGCTGGAAACACTGAGAGGCATTCAGCGGCTCAACGTGAACCCAAGCAGAACCAACAGAACCCGGCCTGGTTCTGCCACACACCGGCCTGCTGGTGTTTAAACACTGAGCCTCTCGTCATCATCATCACTGAAACACAGGCCCGATGCAGCTGATGACCAGCTCATGTTAAAATGTCGTTCTCTCATCAGAAACACAGAGTGCTGCTTTGACTCATCCATGCATGTTGGAGAAATCCTTGAATGTCCTGTAGCCACGTAACCGCTTGCTGGTACAAAGCTCTGCCTATTTATTATATATTAATATAATTATCAGTGGTGGGCAGCGCTAATCCAAAAATTAGCTCCGCAATTTCTAAAGCGCTCATGAAAATATTTAGGTCCACTACTTCAGAAGTGCTTCTGCGATAGAAAAACTAACAGAAGCTTGTTTTAAAGCGCAAGTTAAACTTGACACTTACCAGCTGACAATAATTCATGTACAATATATACACAACACTGCCAACTAGTGGTGTATGAACTCTTTTACAGCTTAATTCTACAACAGCTGATTACTGAGGATGTGATTTCCTGAAACAGACCTTTGGCTCCTGGTGTAAAAATTAAAAAGTTGTTGAGGATTGCTAGTTCGGCTGATTCTTTAAAAAATTGTTGAGGATTGCTAGTTCGGCTGCTTCTTTGTCTTTGTCTTTTGTTTGTTGTAGATTTTTCATTAAAGAAGCATCAATAAAGTAATTTTAAAACTGTTTATTGGAAAACTGAAGCGATGCATTCTGGGTGCATGACGGATTTCATTTGTGACGGGAAACGAAAGCACGGAGAACAGGAAACTGTCTTCCTTCAAATTAAGAGCTTGGATTTTACAGTTTTCCATGTAGTTGCGCCAGTTGACCACTAGATGTCAGTCTTCATCTGCATAACATCTTTAAATCATCTCTGTGTTGCTTCGACCAATTACGTCAAGTATTGAGCTCCAGCGTTTAAACTTTATTTTTTTTTTAAAAAGGAGGTCAGATTGTAAAGTAAAATAAATCAAAACATACAAAATTTTAGTATGGATTACAAACGTTAACTGTTTTTGCTATTGCCTTCCTGCTACGTAAGCAGACACAAAGCATTGTGGGAAACGCTGACCCAAAGCAACAGTCAGCAGGATGTATACCTTCACAATAAGTGTGTTTATCTGGGAGGGGTGCTGTTGGATAGATCACATGTGTTGTGATTCATTGACAGTCATACCTTCTGCTGTTCAACATAATGATGACTGGTAGATAATTAGTTATTAGTGGTACTGCATTTTAATTTTAGAAAGTGCAAATCAGCTTATGAATTATAAAAATTAGAAACACTGCTATTGCTGCTAGCACTGCTAACACTGCTAATGCTGCGAACACTGCTAATGGTGCTAGCACTGCTAACACTGCTAATGCTGCTATCACTGCTTATATCGCTAACACTGCTAACACTTCCCTACCAGACATCAAACTTGCAGTAGCGGCTGGTGTTCCAGCTTCACTTCAAACTGCCGGACCACAGCTCCCATCATTGTTGTTTTCAATTAACATATTTGTAATTTAAATCTTAAATACCATCTTCAGCAATGTTAGCATTCGTCTCAGGATGATGATGTCACAACAAAAGCTGAGCAGCAACAGTAAAGGCTGCATTCCATTTTGTAACTCTTAAATGTAAACTTTATCATTTAGTTGCAACATTTAAGAATTAATTACCCCATTTAGATTTAGGATTTATTACATACATATATTATTTACCATTTAAATCTAAAATTTATTAAAAACTAGAAATTTAAGAATAGTGAGCTAATTGATAAAATAAAACTTTTTAAACAAGGGTTTTAAACTCAGAAAGTGAGCTAAATAATGAAGACCTGTTTGTGACGTTTTTAACATTTTATTTTACACTATGTGCTCGATATAAAAATGTAAATGCTTTTAGATCTTTGTCAGGGTTATACAACTCAGTCTGTGTGCCGATTAATTCACTTAATATAAAATACATTTTAAATCAGAAAAAATGATAGTTTTTGTTAAACAGAAGGAATTTTGGCCCGCTCTTCTTTCCAGCGTTGCTCAGGTCATTGAGGTTTGCAGACACTGGTTTCTCAGATCAGCAAAGATAAACTCAAGTCCTGACAGGCAGAAGTTCTCAGATTTGAACTGGGATCATGTATCTGAGTGTCTGATTCTAACTTGTCTCCATGCAGTGTTCCACTTCTCGCAGCGCTTCACCACCGTGGTCCCTGAAAGCTGCATGCTGATCCTGTTGGGTCTGGTTCTGGGCGGGATCGTCCTCATCGCCAATAAGAAGCAGCTGTACCAACTGGACCCTGCGCTCTTCTTCCTCTTCCTGCTGCCGACCATAGTGGGTGACGCCGGGTACTTCATGCCAGCCCGGCTCTTCTTCGACAACCTGGGGGCCATCCTGACGTACGCCGTGGTTGGTACCCTGTGGAACGCCTTCTGCACCGGGTTCTGTCTGTACGCCGCCAAACTGATGGGCGTCATAGGTCAGTGATGGGGTCAGAGGTCAGTGATGGGGTCAGAGGTCAGTGATGGGGTCATAGGTTACTGATGGGGTCAGAGGTTAGTGATGGGGTCAGAGGTCAGTGATGGGGTCATAGGTTACTGATGGGGTCAGAGGTTATTGATGGGGTCATAGGTTACTGATGGGGTCATAGGTTAGTGATGGGGTCAGAGGTTACTGATGGGGTCATAGGTTACTGATGGGGTCAGAGGTCAGTGATGGGGTCATAGGATATTGATGGGGTCAGAGGTTAGTGATGGGGTCATAGGTTAGTGATGGGGTCAGAGGTCAGTGATGGGGTCATAGGTTAGTGATGGGGTCAGAGGTTACTGATGGGGTCATAGGTTAGTGATGGGGTCAGAGGTCAGTGATGGGGTCATAGGTTAGTGATGGGGTCAGAGGTCAGTGATGGGGTCATAGGTTACTGATGGGGTCATAGGTTAGTGATGGGGTCAGAGGTTAGTGATGGGGTCATAGGTTACTGATGGGGTCATAGGTTACTGATGGGGTCATAGGTTAGTGATGGGGTCAGAGGTTAGTGATGGGGTCATAGGTCAGTGATGGGGTCAGAGGTCAGTGATGGGGTCAGAGGTCAGTGATGGGGTCAGAGGTTAGTGATGGGGTCAGAGGTTAGTGATGGGTCAGAGGTTAGTGTGGGGTCAGAGGTCAGTGATGGGGTCAGAGGTCAGTGATGGGGTCAGAGGTCAGTGATGGGGTCATAGGTCAGTGATGAGGTCATAGG
>NW_013952886.1:96587-106675 GCF_001266775.1 Austrofundulus limnaeus
GAATAAGGAAAAAGAAGAATTTACTATTATTTTTTTTTGTTAATAAGCTTCAGAAAAGGGTGGGATTAAATACATTTTTGACTTCTACCCATTCCTTTTCAAATATGTTAATTTTGTTATCACTTTTTATCATTTTTTGTTTTGTTTTGTATACATGTTTGAAATAAACTAAACTAAACTAAACTAAAAAATACTAAACCATCTGCGATAAATATGGTAAATTGTTTTAAAAATAAATAAATAAATGTTACCAATTATTTTAATATTTGAGAGAAATACAATCACCCTATTTACAATGTGTTATCATTTTTAAGACCTCTGAAAGATTGATTTAAGACATTTTAAGGCTAATTAAGACCCTATATTTGAATTGATGAATTCAATGCCATTTATTAAGACTTTTTAAGGATTCACGGGAACCCCCATAATCTACCTTGTCTGGTTTGGTGGTCCTTATATTTTACTTTACTAGTAGTGATTCTGTTTAGTATAAAGGTCAGGGTTAGGGTCAGTATTATTTACTAATAAGGATATAAATACACATGTGGGAGTGTTTCCTGAACCATTGGATGGATTTTACTGAAACTCTCAGAAAATAATCATCTGATGTTCGTCTACAACAATTAACCTTTTGGAGTCACTTCAAGATGGCGGCCAGAACTAACCAACACAAAGACGACTCCGACTCAGGTAGTTTGAAATTGATCAGAATAAAACTGATCAGAGCGTCGTCTCTTTAAGCACTAACCCGTGAGGTCGGGTCTCACATTATTTTCAGGGTTTGACTCCTGAAACAGAATTATTTCTCAGCAGATCTCAACCTAAAAAAACAGTTCTTGTTTCTACTTTTAGAAACTTTAATCAGCTTTAAAAGCTTTCAGAAAATGTATAAGCCTTGACTACATTTTATAGCTAAATAAAATAAAAACAAAATTATTTTCACAATCACTTCGATGCATTTTATTTCTCCAGGTCTGTGGTTGTTGGTGCCGAACGAGCTAGTCTGTATATTTCAGAAGCTACTGCTGGATTAAGATTTTTGCACACGACCACCTCTAGGGTTTAAAGGAGAAGCAGCATTTGTGTGAAGAGTAAAGCCTTGCTGATGTCAGAGGGCAGGCTGGAGATGACAGAAAGACAACAGAACCTCTTGTTCCAACCTTGTCTTCACCACTCAACACGCCAGCCTTGAAGCAGATGAGCTATAAAACATTTACATGTAAATATGAGCTGAAGTATTCATGGTAACTGTCATTAAAAATCTAAATTTGAGTCCAGGCCAGCAGTTCTTTGTCAGGTGTGCAGTTCTCCTCAGGAGCTTTGTTCTGCTGATGTAGTCCACCTCCCAGATTGTGTCCTGAACAAGCAGCTGCAGATTCTTCCAGCGACGCAGCTAAAACTGGGCCCACACTCCCGCCTCGCTCGTCGTGTTGCTGCTGCTTCGTTGTGGCAACGAGGT
This sequence comes from Austrofundulus limnaeus, assembly GCF_001266775.1. Taxonomy (NCBI): domain Eukaryota; kingdom Metazoa; phylum Chordata; class Actinopteri; order Cyprinodontiformes; family Rivulidae; genus Austrofundulus; species Austrofundulus limnaeus. Next base: position 98,047 of record NW_013952886.1, read on the forward strand.
CAGCCGAGACTTTATGAGACCAAAAGACTTGTTGGTTTTAATTAGTGACAGCAACAGGGCCGGGTTCAGTTTGTGAGACGTGTCTGCAGACGTGTAGTTTTACTTATGGTGGTGTAAATAATAAATAATCAGGTGGATATTTGACTCTGAGCTGCAGGACATTGTGATTATGCATTAACAGCAGTTTAATTCAGTTCAGTTTCTGTTCAGTTTATTTTTTAAAGTCACAATAAGGTCGTCTCAGGGCACTAAAATATTCACATACATTATAAAAATCAGTTCATAAAAGGCAGATTACCTTAAATTCTAAGTTTAAGAACCAGTTGGTGAATATTTGGCGACATCTAGTGGCCAGTCTGTGACATAACAATAACATGGAGCAACTTCGCTAAGTCCTGTCTTTTGATCACCATTTCAAGTTTATGATTTGACTGTTGGGGATCACAGCTTCCAACACAACAAATACCAACTCAATATGTCAAAAAATAACTGAGTAGTCATTTGAATTTAGCTTTATTATTTTTTCTTTTCAGTCTAAGTGGCCATCTTTGCATCCAGAGTAGGGATCGCTCTCAGCTATGAATACAAGTATCAGTAGCTGTAAAAACATCTGATTTATAGCAGCTTGAAACTAGTTGTGGTGGCCATCTTGAATTTTTGATTTGTGTTCATAAATTGTTGAAGATTGTTGTTGGCTATTATTGTACCAATTAACAGCTTTCTGTGTGTGAAATTGTCTGATACATGTCATCTTGTCTTAGCTACCAGCAGCTCTATGTTTCTACAAAAGTTTGAGCTTTAGCATTTGGAATTAGCATCTTGGATTTTGTATTTGCATTCAGATTTTGTTAAAGATTGTTCTTGGCTACTAGTAATAGTACAACCAGCCCAAGAATGCGAGAAACCAGCCCAACCGGCAAGGTAGATGATATTTCCCAGTTAGGATAACTTATGGTCGATGCTTGTATACACGCCATAGTACGCTTGTGTGCTGTTGTTTTTCGAAAATGATGTCCGTCATTTGTGTCTTTGATCTTCCGTTAATGTAGCAGACAGAGTAACAGCAACACTAAAGCTGAGGTAAATTTGGTCAAAAACAGACCTGCAGATGCCTGTAAAGCCAAATGGGATGTATTTTCCTGCAGCGATACTGCACAGCTACACACATCTGCTGCTACCGCCGCCATGATTGACTTAACGGTAATCTGCAGAAGGAAGAGCTGCTCTGGTCCAATTCCTCAGCACTATGAACAAACACGCCCACAAAGTTCTGACCAATCACACGCTCCGAGTCGCAAGGTCCGGGTCGCAGAGTTCTGACTGGGGCTAATGTACACGACGGCTGTCACCAGAGGATAGCAGCAGGAAAACAGACAGAAGTTACGCAATTTTTACACTAAAGGTTTAAACCAGCCTTTAGCTACACCACAACAAACTTCAGCTCATTAAGATTAAAAATGGCTGAACTAAAGCTTTTTGTAAAATTAGCATTAGCAGTTAACTTAAATTGGGACTGGCAATCGGCACGTGTTTGGGTTCATTCTTAAGGCCTTGTCACACTATAACATTTTAGACAACTTACGCCAATTTAAGAAAATTTTAAAGACATCTACGTTGAAGATGGAATTAAACAAAGCATCTGGAAGCCTCTTTCAGACATGTACATACTGTAATGCTAATAAAAGGATCAAATATATAACTTTTATTAGAACTTTAGACACAAATGTTTCATAAGTTGGCACACGTGTTAGAGCTGTTAGCTACACCACAACAAACGTCAGCTTAATATGTTCAAAACTGCTGAATTGTGGCCATTTGGAGATATCTGTGGCGGCCATCTTGAATTCTCTAATCCATACTATTGTACCGTCACAGTAACAGCTGTGTGTGTTTTCTGCAGGTTTTATACAAAGTCTACATTTCCTTTGTGGAGGTGGGAGGAGCCAATGTTCTCACGGCAGATTACTTCAAAGGAGTGGGTGAGTCCAGAGTCCTGAGTGCACCTGAGGAAAGGTGTCATCAAGGCTCACAGCTCCTCCTTCTGCTCCTCTGCAGCCTCCTTCCTCATCGTTAGCATCGGGGGGACGTTGGTGGGTCTGGTCTTTGCCGTCGTCCTCGGCTTCGTCACTCGCTTCACCAAGAAGGTTCGCATCATCGAGCCGCTCTTTGTCTTCCTGCTGGTCTACCTGGCCTACCTGACGGCAGAGCTCTTCTCACTGTCGGCCATTCTGTCGTAAGTTCAGTCATCCCAAGGTACAGATGAGGAACTTTGAACACTGAGTCCTTCCCAGGCTTTTCTTCTGTTCTGCATCATTATGATGAAAAATTGTGCTTTTGCTCGTGTTGGTGCTTGTGTTTGTTAGAGATATATCTCAGGAACCTCTGGAAAGGGTTTTAATGAAACCTTCAGGAAATAAAATGCGTATATTTATCTACAGCTAATTAGCTTTTGGAGCCAACCCAATTTAACAACAATTTGACTTAAAAATTTAAAATGCCAGTTATACAGATAAAAAGCTATATATTGGTTGTGGTAGCTGGGAGTCATTTCCAACATGATGTTAGAGATAAGTAAGGCTAAAACTCGATGTGCACTCCTTCAAGTTTATCGTGTTCAGCATCGCCGTATCTTTGTTGACAGGATGACCTTCTGTGGCATCGGAGCCAATAAATACGTGGAGGCCAACATCTCCCAGAAATCCCGGACCACCATCAAGTACACCATGAAGAATCTGGCCAGCATCGCCGAGACCATCATCTTCATCTTTTTAGGGATTTCAGCCGTGGACAAGTCCAAATGGGCCTGGGACACGGGGCTGGTGTCCTGCACGCTGGTTTTCATCTTTGTTTTCAGAGCCATGGGTCAGTCACACCTCCTGTCTTTCACTTTGTTTCTGTTGGGTTTTTTTTTTCGGATAAATCTAGAAAACAGAATCATAGTCAAAAACACAAGAAGCATCGTATGATGAACGAAGGTGGCAGGAAAAGACAAAAACTTATTTTTAAAATGAGTAAATGTCAGCATCTTAAAACCATCAGGTTTTAAAGCGTTGCTGTGCTGTAGATGCTGCCATCTAGTGGTCAGGATAGAGATAGCAGCCAAATTACTCTGATTTCTAATAGGAATAGTAGCATTTTCACATTGTGATCTTTAGCCAAAATTCTTCACTTTCCATAAAAAACTCTGTCTGTGGAAATTAATTCTTTGGGCAAGCATTTTTTTAATTTGTGCAAATATATTTGTTTGATTGGATTTATTTTGAGTTGAAAACTTTTTAAAGACAAATAGAGCATCCCTTTTCTAATAAGCAACCATAAACTAAACAGAAAATCAAAGTAGGATCATAAACTTTGACAGAGTATCTGTAAATTCTTAGTCAAACTCTAGGCTCCTTCAAGCCAGACTAAAGGTAAAAACTGTATATTCTTGTCATACATCCATCAAGTTTGTTGGAGTGCAGATCTCACAGGGCCTGATCTGGACCAGAAATGTTTCAGCATTTACAGAACAGGCCCAGCAGAGGCTGCACTTTCTGAGAGAACTGAACCAGGCCAATGAAAACCCTCAGGATCAGTGTGGTGCAGGGCGTTTTGAGCAGCAGCAGATTAAAATCCCTGCAGAGGAGCTGAGAAGATTGTTCCAGAATCGCTGTAGGATCAGGGCACTAAACATTGTGGTCAACTCCATAAATACTTTCAGCAGCTGCTGTCTGAAGCCAGAGCAGCAGAACCACAGAATGATCAACAGCTTCCTGCCACAAGCTGCCAGGCTGTTCAGCCTTTGTTTGTTTGTTGAAACTAACTTTTGGTCGTCTATCTTTTTTTAAAAATAGTTTTTATTGATCCCCCGCGAGAAACACGGCTTGTTTTTCTCTGTAGTACTGTTCGTGTAGCTAAAAGACAATTAAATGTTGTTTGATTGAATACATCTGTAACAGTAAAACTGTTTTACCTGCTCGCAGGTGTGGTCGGTCAGACCTGGGTGCTGAATCGCTTCCGTCTCGTTCCGCTGGACAAGATCGACCAGGTGGTGATGTCGTACGGCGGGCTGCGAGGGGCGGTGGCCTTCGCTCTGGTGGTGCTGCTGGATGGCGAGCAGGTCAAAGCCAAGGATTACTTTGTGGCAACGACTATCGTGGTCGTCTTCTTCACCGTCATGTTCCAGGTACGAAATGAAGGCTGTGGTGCACGCACCTGGTCTCATTGAAACGGCTGAGCATCGCTAACAAACTATAACTGAGCTCTACCTGGTATTTCCTGCATAGAAACAATGTTTTAACACATTCTCTCATACAAAAAAGTACTATGTCTACTGACTAAATGTGAAATAAATACTACAGAAATACTATTAAAAGAAAAAGTAAGTTTTATTCATGGTTGAATTGTGGTGAGTACATGCTGTCTTCAATTCTGAACATTCCCACTTTCCAACAGGGAGTTCCCACGGGAGGGTTGTTCCAGTTTAAATTTATGACTTGTAAAAGGGAAATTCCCACTTCCCAGTAGAACTGGGCTGCAGCAAAAGTAGCCAGCAAAAATGCAGCTAAATAGAGATTGGACACGAATACGTTTGAAACCTGTGCAGCTCCACCTAGTGGTGGGATGCCATCATTTCCTGGGTAAAATAATCAGAATGTATTATGGGAAATGTAGTTTAAGCCGAGTTCACACCAAACATGTTTTGAGCAGCAAAAACGTGCCCAATGCCTCAAGCTACATTCAGACCGGGACAGAGACCAGATGCGCGTCTGAAGAGGGAGGAGAGTTTTTTTCTGGTCTGTCTTTAATGACGGGTGAAATAAAGATAAAATAAAGAAAATGGCTTTGCTTGCATTGAGGCTTTAGTCCTGGCCCTGGAATAGTGGACTAGATCTTTACGCTAGCAGAGTTGCTAATGGGGTCATGGGACTCTCCAGTCTATGTGTGTTTTGTGAACCTGTAGAACATTTATGACCATGTTTCCCAAGGTATTCTTTGGGTGTTGTTCCCATATCACCAAAGCAAGAGTTGGGTCCACATCACTCTCACAAAGCTGAGCTTGTTCTGAGTGTGGGTCGGACTTCGCTAGGGCTCTCTATTGTCTCAGGATCTCAGAGTCTCTGCCACAAGTGAAGGTTCAAGTACTGGAGAGTCTTCTTTATGAGTGATAGTGAATCAACCTTATCTGCAGTAATTCTGGGTGTGGCTCCAGTTTGTTATGATGAAGGCAAAGCTTCTGATTTGCTGGTTCATTTTTGTTCCAACCTTCACCTCATGATCCGTATTTCCTTTAGACCCTGGATACAAGTGGCTAAAATGGGCTTGCTTCATATCCTTTTCCACTAGTGCCACTTAGTATAGTGTCGGTACAGTTCGGTATGGTTCCAAGCCATTTCCATTAGGCCAAATTCATGGAACCAACCCTTTTAGTTCCTACTTCATTGTGGTTCCATGTGGTCCCAGTCGACACCAAAATGCGATGTCTGAACACTGTTCGTCACTGATTGGCTAAGGGGTGGAGTCACTGGTTGCGTCTGAGCTGCCTTTACAACAAACCAAGGAGCCATTTTTTCAATTGTAGCAGCGACATTAGTCGTGTTTCCATCCAACTTTAATTTGAATATTTAGCAAATTTTTTAAATTTCATAACTTATTTGGCAAACATGTTTCCATCTCTCATTTTACGCATTAACTCTTTTTCGAAAAACCCGAAAACCACCCCCACCAACCGCCCAAAACACACCCACTGGAACCGGACTGGAACGTCAATGGAGAAGCACCCGAACTGACCTGTTCTGACACTACACTACAGTAAGTGGCACTAGTGGAAGAGGGGATAGAGTAGCCATTGGAGGTTTTCTGGGCCCAGTCCCACTGAGAGAAGAGCTAAAGGCAGGCCCAGAACTTGCTGAAGGGGTTATGTAGCCTCTGTGGTCTGGGAATACCTCAGAGAGTCTGAGGAGACGCCTCTGCAACTGGAGCACATTTGAGTGGTCACAGGTGGAAGGAGGGCCGTGGCCTTTCATATCTGAGATGTTCTTGGGAAAGATGAAGAACTCAGAGTTTGAAATTGATCTTCAACTGACTGAATCGTTTGGTGTCCATGTTTCTGCTTCAGGGTCTGACTATCAAACCGCTGGTGAAGTGGCTCAAAGTTCCTCGAGCCACCAACAGGAAGCCCACCATAAACGAGGAGATCCATGAAAGGGTGACTCCTCCTTTGTCTCCTCTTTCTTCTTCTATGGATAAATCTGTTAAGCAGAGTGTGTAACTGTGTGTGTAACTGTGTGCATAACTGTGTGTGTGTGTTTCCAGGCATTCGACCACATCTTGACTGCAGTGGAGGACATTGCAGGACTACAAGGGTATCACCACTGGAGAGACAAGTTAGTCCCAACAACAATGAAGTAAAGTCAGCTTAAACCTACAGATATTACACCTGTGTGTGTGTCTGTGTGTGTCTGTGTGTAACAAGGTGGGAGCAGTTCGACAGGAACTACCTGAGCAAGCTACTCCTGAGGAAGTCCGTGTACAGGAAGAGCGAACTGTGGGAGGCCTACCAGAAGATCAACATCAGAGACGCCATCAGCGTCATTGACCAGGTGTGTCCATCAAAAAAAAAAAAAAAACACAAAAATAAAGCAACACTATAAATAACAGCATCACATTTTGTCACCAGTAGAACTGCTGCACACACTTCAACAAATACACTTAAAATGCACTGATTAAATTTAAAAAGGAGAACTTTACCTCATGTTTTATAATGTTTTTTAAAACATTAAAATGTAATTTATGTTTTAAAATATATAATTTATTAGAACTAAGTTAGAAAAATAATATGAAGATTAATTGAGTGATAAAACATGAAGTAAAGTTCTCCTTTTTAATTTAATTGGTGCATTTTAAGTGTATTTATTTATTTATTTGTCCGTTTGTAAATTTTTGCTTTTATTTCTAATTATGCCAGTTTCAGTCCCCCATAATAAATATGGTAAATATGATAAATAGTTTAAAGAGGTTAAACATCTTAAATAGATTAAATATGGTAAATAGTTTAAATAGGTTAAACATCTTAGATAGATTAAATATGGTAAATAGTTTAAATAGGTTAAATGTGGCAAAAAGGTTAAATATTTTAACAGGGAAGTGGTTCAGAAGCCGAAAGTTTCAACAATAAAACTTTTACATTTTCATGAAAACCTGAGTCATAATCAGCTGATTCTGGTTTTTTAAATGTTTGGAATCTGGGGACACGTTTATGAAAATAAATACGTTCACTAATATTGGTATCTTTAGACAGCCCAACCTCCAAAATCTGTGTAATTCTGCAGAAATAAAACAAAGATTTTGAAAATAATAGGATTGTAAAAATGCAAGAATAAAAAGCTTTTGGTCATTTCAGATGTAAAGATTCACGCTCATGTTTTTCTCTGTCAAAGTTTCAAACAGCTTCTGCAGAGACTCTGAAGATCCTCGAGGTTTCAGAGCTGCAGTTTGTAAACCTGATTTAGAGTGAAGCTCCTCCTTTTCTTGAAAATAATTCTGTGAATTTTAGAGACTTGGCTGATTATTGCTCAGGGTGTCTGATCTTTCTCTCCTCACAGTCTCAAAATAAAAACGCTGAGGCAGAACGAGCTCTGAGTTTTGCACCTGAGTTTACTGTAAAGCAGCTGTTTGCTCCAGAAAGCTTCCTGTTCTCTTCATTAATCCACCCAGTTTGACTTTGTTTGGTTTATAATTATTAAGTTAAAGCATCTTGTTCACAGCTTTTTAGTTGTGCAATAAAACAAAAATAGATTTGAATTGTTTATTCATCTTTTATTCTTTACGATTAAATCCATGGAGCAGGGTGAGTTTTCTGATGAAGACTGAGTCAAAAGAAGCTCAGTCAGGATGTGGGTGTGCAGGACTGAAGCCATGGGAGAAAATAAATAAACAAAACTGGAAGCATCCATTTAGTTTTACTCAGAGGTCTTTTCTGGTTCAAACAGGAGATAAAGGGTTATGTTGTAACAAACTGTATGAAGTCAGTCTGACTCGTGTCAAACAGGAAGTTCACCTGCAGCTTCTGACCGACCTGCGTGTGTTTATGTGCAGGGTGGAAACGTCCTGACCTCCGCCAGACTCTCTCTGCCCTCCATGGCCAGCAGAGCCTCGTTTCCTGAAGTCACCAACGTCACCAATTACCTGTGAGTCCCATGACCCAGCTCGTTAACACAGTGTCCAGGTGTTAAAGTGCTACGTGAGTTAAAAGGTTTGAAGATAATAAAAAAACAAGTCAATGATGACACACACGTCCTGCTGAAATCAGTTCCACTGTCAGTCCAACGGTTGTATTTGGACCCTGGGACATAAAGATGTGTTAATTTCTGTCCTTCATTACAAGAAGTCAAAGCAAACGTCTTTATATTGAAGAAATGGCATAAAACACATGGTTTTACCATTTTTGTCATATATCTATATTTTCTTTTGAACTTGGCTCAGGCGAAGTAAAACAAGAAGTGACATCAAAGGGGAGCTCTCTGGTCTTTGCTTATTGATTTGATTTGATTTGATTTGATTTATTGATTCAACAGGAAAAGATGATTAAAAATCAAGCTTGACTCAGCATAATTGCTGTTTTACAGCAGGTTCCTGTTCTGCAGCACAT
>NW_013952886.1:111563-115338 GCF_001266775.1 Austrofundulus limnaeus
CACACACACACACACACACACACACACACACACACACACACACACACACACACACGTTAACAATGTGTGGCTTCCACATGTATTTCTTGCTGACCCTCTGTCAGCTTTTTTGGAACATGTTGCAGCATCAAATTCAAAATGAGTGAATATTTACAAAAAAAAACAAAACAATAAATTTTAACCGTTTGAACGTTAAATATGTGACCCATCATATCAAAATGAGGATTAAGTCAAATTTGGTCAAAATGACCTAATTACATTTTCAGATTCCTGCTTTAAATGTTATATTTTGATACCTGGATCATTCTGATATCATAATTAAATCCATATATATGACTTAATTTGTCTTGTTGGTTACAATAATACATAAATATTTAGCCTGAATCCTAATTTTATGTAATTTTAATGAAGAATTTTTGATGTCCTTATAAAAAGGAAACCTCAAATTAAAATTGAGTGAGATTATCCAGCTGAAGAGAAATAAAACTTTACTAACTCACAGGGAAAACCTCAAAATTTTAAGGAATTTCTCCTCAAAATCAGTTTTTTTGTTGCTACTGCTCAAAAAAGTGCTTCAAATTTTGTTTTATGATTATATTTCAGACACTTCATTCAAATGATACATTAATAAGGCATTTATTCTTTATGTTTTGACAAAAGGCAAATTTTGCAACTGTTTTAATCAAAACACTATATTTGTCTTCTTCTCCTTATACCACTTTTAGGTTTAATCCTCGTTTCGATGTGACGGGTCACATATATTGTCTTTGCTGTGTATTTAATTGAATATAAGTTGGAAAGGATTTGCACATCATTGTTTTCTGTTTCTCTTTCTGCAACTCTTTGTGTTTCAGTGGTAAACACACAGCTACAGTCAGTAAAACCAGATGTTTGTTGTCTCTGTGATGAGGAACAAATGAAAGCTAAACAAATGTTTGCTGATCTGGTTTCTCCTCCTTCAGTTCCAGCAGCTCTGGATGTCTGTCAGAGACCGTCAGTGGTCCCGCTCTCGCCCCCCACTGAAAACAGTCACCTCCCCTGGAAGGGCGGTGTGGGCTCTCCTCCCCCCTGCGTGTCTGTGGAGGCCACAAAGATCATCCCCGTGGACCTGCAGCAGGCCTGGAACCAGAGCATCTCCTCCCTGGAGAGCGTTTCTTCACCGCCCGCCCCCGCCGAGCCCGTCCACCCACGGGTCAGCGCCCTCTCCAGGCTGGGAGGACCCCGCCCCGCGTCCTACACCGGCCCCGTCGACGCTCTGACGTCTCCGAGCTCCTTCTGTTTCCCAGAGAGGATGAAGAAGAAGAAGAAGCAGGAGGAAGAGGAGGAGGAGGAGGAGCCGGGGGCTTCGCAGGAACTGCAGCCTCTCATGTTACCAGTGAGGCCCCCAGTGCTGCCACCTCCTCCCTCACCTCCTCTCCCACCGCCTGCTACAGGGAGGAGGAGGAACCCCTGCGTGTACCTGAGGAGCCTGGTGACAGCGCCCCCACCTGGCAGCGGTGAGCTGCACAGCCGCCGCCCCACCCAGCTGTGAGTGGGGCTACAGCGCGTGGGTGGGGTCGACCAGCAGGACATCAGCTCGCCATCTGTTTGCTCTTACCTCCGCCCTGTTCTGGGATCAGTCAGACCAACCAGGACCTCACAAACATCACCTGATCCAGCTGCCAGAATCCTACATCACCTGCTGATACAGGTTAAACATACAGGAAGTACACGTGACACGTTCAGGCCAAGACATCAGCATCAGAGATAGACAGAGCATCATGTGGCATTATGATGACAGGACCATCATCATCTTCAAGTCAGAGAGAGTCAATACTTACTGACTTCCTGTTTGGTTCAATCAGATTTCCTGTTTGGTTCAATCAGACTTCCTGTTTGGTTCAATCAGATTTCCTGTTTGTTTCTATCTGACTTCCTGTTAGTTTCAATCTGACTTCCTGTTTGTTTCTATCTGACTTCCTGTTTGTTTCTATCAAACTTCCTGTTTATCTTTATCTGACTTCCTGTTTGTTTCTATCTGACTTCCTGTTTGTTTCAATCTGATTTCCTGTTTGTTTCAATCTGACTTCCTGTTTGTTTCAATCTGACTTTCTTTTTGTTTCCATCTGACTTCCTGTTTGTTTCCATCTGACTTCCTGTTTGTTTCAATCTGACTTCCTGTTTGTTTCTATCTGACTTCCTGTTTATCTCTATCTGACTTCCTGTTTGTTTCTATCTGACTTACTGTTTGTTTCTATCTGACTTCTTGTTTGTTTGTTTCTATCTGACTTCCTGTTTGTTTCTATCTGAATTCCTGTCTGGTAAACTTCCTCTCAGCGGTTTTAGTGTAATTGGACTTGTTTGTGTTGAATCTGTCGGCTGAATGTTTCTTCAGAACTGAGCACAACGTCTGATTGTGTGTTTGTTGTTGTAACGTGTCACTGCTGCTGTCAGACACTAAACCTGCTGAAAGCTGCACAGGTGGATTACAGCTCCAATTCCAATGAAATCGTGTAAAGCATAAATAAAAACAGAATACAATGATTTGCGAGGCCTTTTAAACCTACATTTAACTGAATACACAACAAAGACAAGACATTTATTCTTCAAATGGACAACATTTTTTTGCAAAACCTCATACATTTTGAATTTGATGCTGCAACACGTTCCAAGAAGCTGACACATGGTCGTGTTTCCCACTGTGTTCCATCAGCATTCCTTTTAACAACACTCAGTGAGTGTTTATGGACTGACGACACTAATTGTTAGCTGTAGCTGAAGTTCTTTAAATTTTTGCTTGATGCTGCTCTACAGTCTGGCATTTTTGTTGTTATATTTTTCAACAGGAGACAGGTGTGGACTGCAGGCAGGCCAGTCCAGTACCTGCACTCTTTTACCACAGAGCCACGCTGTTGGAACACATGCATTGTCTTGCTGAAATCAGCAGAGTCTTGGCTTGGATGGCACACATGTTGCTCCAAAACCTAAATGTATCTTTCATCATTAATGCTGTTTTCACAGATGTCACAGTTACCCACCAATACACCCCATACCATCAGAGAGGCTGGCTCTTTAACTTTGTGCTGATAACAACCCAGACAGTCATTTTCCTCTTTGAGGACACTACATCCATGATTTCTGAAAAGAAATGTGGACTCGTCAGACCACAGGACACTTTTCCACTTTGTGTCAGTCCATCTCAGATGAGCTAGGGTCCAGAGAGGCCGGAGGTGTTTCTGGGTGTTGTTGATATTTGGCTTTGTCTTTGCATAATAGAGCTTTGTCTTTGATGGGAGGACCATCACCATCTTCAAGTCAGAGACAGAGTCAATACTTACTGACTTCCTGTTTGTTTCCATCTGACTTCCTGTTTATTTCCATCTGACTTCCTGTTTGTATTTATCTGACTTCCTGTTTGTATTTATCTGTCTTCCTGTTTGTTTCCATCTGACTTCCTGTTTGTTTCAATCTGACTTCCTGTTTGTATTTATCTGACTTCCTGTTTGTTTCCATCTGACTTCCTGTTTGTATTTATCTGACTTCCTGTTTGTTTCCATCTGACTTCATATTTGTTTCTGTCTGACTTTCTGTTTATTTCTGTCTGACTTCCTGTTTGTTTCTGACTTCCTGTTTGTTTCCATCTGACTTCCTGTTTGTTTCTGACTTCCTGTTTGTTTCCATCTGACTTCCTGTTTGTTTCTGACTTCCTGTTTGTTTCCATCTGACTTTATGTTTGTTTCTATCTGACTTCCTGTTTGTATTTATCTGGCTTCCTGTTTGTTTCCATCTGACTTCC
>NW_013952886.1:115348-125824 GCF_001266775.1 Austrofundulus limnaeus
TCCTGTTTGTTTCAATCTGACTTTCTGTTTGTATTTATCTGACTTCCTGTTTGTTTCCATCAGACTTCCTGTTTGTTTCCATCTGACTTCCAGTTTGTTTCCATCTGACTTCTTGTTTGTTTCCATCTGACTTCCTGTTTGTATTTATCTGACTTCCTGTTTGTTTCCATCTGACTTCCTGTTTGTTTCCATCTGACTTCATGTTTGTTTCTATCTGACTTCCTGTTTGTTTCCATCTGACTTCCTGTTTGTTTCCATCTGACTTCCTGTTTGTTTCTATCAGACTTCCTGTCTGCCTTTTTAGATGTAGAGATAAACTGTGTTCACTGATGATGGTTTATGTGTTAATATCTGTTACGTGAGTTTTTAATGCAGTGCTGCCTGGGGGTAAAAGGTCACAGTCACTCAGTACAGGTGTTGTTTTAAAACAAAGAGAAACAGGATACAATGATTTACAAACTCATTGTTTGTTTTCAGCCTTGCAGTTTACTTGCAGAGTTTGTTGAGATTCTCAAATCTTTTGATATTATGGACTGTAGATGATGATATCACTGAATTCTTTACAAAAACTGGACTATTTGCTCACTCGGTTCACAAAGTGGTGAACCTCCTCTCTTCGTTGTTGCTCAGCTCATGAACGACTGAGCCTTTCAAGGATGCGCCCTTCATACCTGGTCATACCTGAGCATTCCTCGACTTTCCCAGTCGTTTGTTGCACCTGTCCCAGCTTTACTGGAACATGTTGCAACCATTAAATTCAAAATGAGTGAATATTTGCAAAAACTATTAAAGTTGATCAGTTTGAACATTAAATATATTTTACTTTGTAATTTATTTGTTTGAATAAATGTTGAAATGATTTTTATTCATGTTTTACACAACGATCTAAGCTCATTGGAATTGGGGTTTTATTTTAAAGAGCTTCATTAGGTAGAGTTTGAAAGATATTAAATATTGTGATTTTTAATTGAGAGGCTAATGTAATCTTTAATAGTAGAAGTTGTGGATAAAACTATCAAATACAGTTTTACACAGATTATTGTACAATTTATGATGGTTGTTAATGACATCTGAAGCTAAAACATTCTGTTTAATTCTTCATTTTACTGTGAAAAGTTTAAAAAGTATTTAGATCTGAATAAGGACTTGAATGGGATAAATAATTGTTTGTTTCCAGGTTTGCTCAGCAGGGGGCGCTGTTGTTACCTGTTCAATTAGCATTCTGTCATGTGCCCACTGAATCTGAAAAACCTGCTCATGTCAAATTTAAACAGATGCATAAACTGTGTAGTTTGTCCCAGATGTTTAAACAGAATGTAATGAACACGTGTGTGTCGACTTTTGTTGTGTAGCTGATTGTGTTTTCAGTTTGTGTCACCTTCAGAAGACACGCAGAGCTAAAAACACACTGTTCATGTACTGAAAATCAGACGAAACCTGATCGTCTCCGCCTGATTTTCTTTTAGGGAAGTTATGACATAAATTCCCTTCAGGTTGGTTAATTCAGCAGAACCTGACTGGAACTCGTGTTGCGTGAGGATGAGGAGCAGCTCCACGGTGCTGCAGGGAGGACAGGATCGTGCTGATGCTTGTTGGACACATTTCTGTGTGCTGATGCTTCTGCAGTGGAGCCGGCAGGTCTTCATCACCGCTCACAGGAATCTGCAGCATCGAGAACAAAAATATCTGTTCTGTTTGCTTCAGCTTTAATCTAAAGACAATAAATGTTAAAAAAATGTTTCTGTGATTTAACCCAGCTGCCTTTGTGTGACTGATTTTATTAAGACGAACTGAACATAAAATGTTTAGTTTATTACAAAGAATAAAAGTGTGAAAAGATGCTTCAAAATGCATTAAAATATCTTGAATATTATGACAACAAAAAGTGAGATATCTCAAATTTACTGTGTGATTAGTCATACTTTAATTGTTTATGTTTCAGGTTGTAATTTATTGCATATATCTAGAATTATTTATCTTTCATTATTCTCAGCCTCTCCTGTATTAAGCTGCAGTAATGTGCAAATGTCCCCACTGTGGGATCAATAAAGTTTAATCTTATCTTATCTTAAACATTATGTCGAATTTACCATTAAACAGTATGACAGCTCCAATTCTAGATATATGCAATAAATTACAAACTGAAACATAAACAATTAAAGTATGACTAATCATACAGTAAATTTGAGATATCTCACTTTTTGTTGTCATAAAATTCAAGATATCTTTATGCATTTTGAAGCATTATTCCACACTTTTAGCTGTCATACTGTTTAATGGTAAATTCGACATAATGTTTAAGATAAGATAAGAGATTAGATTAAACTTTATTGATCCCACAGTGGGGAAATTTGCACATTACTGCAGCTTAATACAGGAGAGGCTGAGAAGAATAATGAAAGATAAACAAAAGATAACAGTCAGAATAGTTTAATAGTCAGAATGTAATTCAACATATCTTAAATAGTTATTTTACCTATCTAGATAACTTATATGTCCAGTTATAAACCATTTTCAGATATCCGGAACATGGTGTGTGAAGCTGATTTAATGTTAAAACGGCCTGCCACATGTTGGTGTAATAACACAAGGTGACCGCAGGGGGCGCTGTGTTGCTCGGGTCGGAGAAATGGCTGCCAGGTTAGCCCGAAAGAATTACGACAAAGCACAGGTAAGTCCATTAATATTAAATACTTTATTAGACAAACTCTTTTGAATAAAGAAAACTTTCGCAGCAAAAATGATTACAGTTCAACATGACATCAAATATACATATTTAACAAAACAAATTTGTGTAACAGCTTCAGTTACCACCTGAATTAGCAGCTGTGTTTGGCCTTGACTATTGGTCAATGGCTGTTTTTTGTTTTCTCTTTAGCTGAATTATGAGAAAAGCCAGAACTATCAACTTGGGACTTTTTAGAAAAAGTTTAATCAATAGAGAAAGTTTTCTTTATTCGAAAAAGTTTGTATCAGCCTAGGCATGCTAGTCCCTAGCCTCTCCGATGCTAACGCTAGCTTATCGATGCTAGTCGCTAGCCTCTCCGATGCTAACGCTAGCTTATCCATGCTAGTCGCTAGCCTCTCCGATGCTAACGATGCTATGATACAAATGAAGAGTTTCCTTCTCATTTGCCGGTGCCATCCTATCATTAATGATTCAGATTAATAATAGCTGGTTTAGGAATAGATCCTGCTACAAGGATGTAGCAACCGCTGGTTGCGCAGTCTTAATTTTGTCCCTCATACAGCACCATACTCCCAGTGCTGCAGCAGAGAACAGTGACAATCAGTGCCTGAACTCATGAGCTCTGCAGGGGCAGGGTGTAGGAGTAAACTTCCACAAGTATTATAATTAAAACATATTTGTTTTTTGTTCACTGTCAGCGTTGAACATCAGAACTTATTAACTCTTTTTGCGCCACTGCAGCTTCATTTTTTTTCTGTTTGTTATACAATTTGAGGACGTTTTATTACTATCAGCTCTTGTCTAATAATTGTCTTTTAATTGGGCAGTCACATTATGTTTCCAAACATAAAGCTTAAAACATGCAGATAAGTAAAACCTTGTTTATTTTGCTACAGTCTGGTTTACAAGAACAGAAAAACCCTTTTTCTCCAGTTCAATGCTAAAGTTAACTGTTAACTAGAGTAAATTTATGGAATCTTTAGTTGTTAATATTAATCTGTTTATTAGTTGAAATGAAAATATTAGAGACGTGTGAGATTAAATCACACACAGCTGGACTCTTGTTCTGGATTTTAGTTTGGGGTAAAGGGGGTGAATACTAATTAAATTTCCTTCCACTTCACTTAGTGTTGTTTTGTCACATAAAATATCAGGAAAATATTAAATTTTGTGTTTGGAATGAAATGAAAATGTGTAAAAGTTTGAGGTGAGTGAAAACTGAAGCTGCTGTACATGATGAGGATATTGGAGCCATTTGTGATGTATTTAATAGGATCTGCGGTTAACTCTAGAAGGTTTAGTCCTCAGATTTTAAATGAAAAGCAAAGATTCAAAGTTAGAGAACCTGATGGCTGCGTTAAAGGACCGTTTATCCTCCTGTCAGTGTCGGTTAAAGCCGACCTGCAGATCCAGGACCTGTAGGAGCTGGTTTGTAGGTCAGACAGGACCTGCAGCAGTTTTGTTTGTGGACGGTGCAGCCTCACCTGGCCTGGTGGGAGTTACTGGGAGCATAATTACTGGTTGTGTCAGACAGTGGGCGAGCTGTAAACAGCAGACAAACAGGGCGGATCATTTCCTCCACTCTCATATGGACCTCAG
Source organism: Austrofundulus limnaeus (assembly GCF_001266775.1). Lineage (NCBI taxonomy): Eukaryota > Metazoa > Chordata > Actinopteri > Cyprinodontiformes > Rivulidae > Austrofundulus > Austrofundulus limnaeus. Next base: position 119,637 of record NW_013952886.1, read on the forward strand.
CTCAACACAAAGACCATCACTGCAGTCCTGATATCAGCGTTTATTCTACTGTTATTATAGTTAAAACATGAAATGTTGGTTTCATGTTTGGTGGATATGTTAGATCAAATGGTTGGGTTTTTTAGTGGTTTTTAAAACTGATGGTTTTACAATAAATTGCAGGTTTTTTTGTCAAATAAAATCTGAGCATATTTTTCACAGCACTTTTGTATAAGTAATCATTTTATTCACACTGCCACTAACAATAGTTTTTCATTTAAAATAAATGTGAGCCATCACATCGAAACAAGGATTAAGTCCAAAAGTGGTATAAGGAGAAATAGGTTAATACAGTGTTTTGACTAAAATGTTAATAAAAATTGCATTTTGTCAAAATATAATGAATAAATGCCTTATTAATGTATCATTTGAATGAAATGTTTGAAATTTAATCATAAAACAAAAATTTGAAGCACTTTTTTGAGCAGTAGCAACAAAAGAAAAATGATTTTGAGGAAAAACGCTTTAAAATTTTGAGATTTTCCCTGTGAGTTAGCAATGCTGTGTTCCTTTTTAGCTGGTAAATCTCAATATTCAAATATAATTTGAGGTTTCCTCTTTTATAAGGACATCAAAAATCCCTCAATAAAATGACAAAATTAGGATTCAGACCAAATATTTATGTACTATTGTAACCAACAAGACAAATTAAGTCATATATTTGGATTTAATTATGATATCAGGATGATCCAGGTGTCAAAATGTAGCTTTTAAAGCCAAGAATCTGAAAATGTAATTAGGTCATTTTGACCAAATTTGACTTAATCCTCATTTCAATATGATTGGTCACATACTGTATATATTTGAGCGTTACAAGTGAAAATAACTTAAAAGTGTTTTTGTATTTGTTTGGTAGAAGTAAAAAGTAGGCTGAAAAATAATTACTCAAGTAAAGTACAGATACCCAAAAATTTACTTAATTACAGTAACAAGGTATTTGTACTTAGTTACTTTACAACTCTGAAGCATACGAGTTAAAAAAAAGCACAAGTTTACTTTTTTCTACACTAAAAACAGTGACCACCCTACAGTCAGAAACCATTTTACAAGAACACCTTGTAATAATCAGTGCTCAAAGTGGACCAGTACTCTCAAATACTCTGTACTTGTACTTCTTAATTGTAGTTCTTAGCGAACGCCCCCTTTATAAACCTGTTGAGTGTCCCAAACTAAAGGCTACAGCCTATAATCAACACCTAAAGAAAGTATTTTTACTTCCGTTGTACAACACTGAAGGACACACGTTAGTTGAGTGTTGTACGACGGAAGTAAAAATACTTTCAATAGTTGCAATGTGTCAATACTGTTTGATATGTTTGTCAGTTTTTGAATGTAAAGATAAATTTCTGCTGCCTGACGAAGGCTGGAGGGACTTTTAATCTGAGCCATTCAGATGGTTCCAGTTGGTAAAAATCATTTTTGCAGTAATCCACCCTCAGCCAGCAGGAATGTGGCCGTCAGTTTGGGAGGTCCTCGTGTTTCTGTGGAGATCAGTCAGCCCAGAATAAAGCTTTTAGTTCAGGGTTTAGCTGCAGGCATGTCCCCGCTCCTCATTGGCTCTCAGCAAATTGTTCTGCGAGCTGGAAAACCTGCTCACATTCTTCTGCAGTGAGCCGCTCGTCGAGCTCCGAGCAGAGGGGATGAGAGTTTTACGCCCGTTTTTGTTTTCGTCTCTCCTGAGCTCACGCAGCTCCGGGAGTTTTACAGAACCGGGCAGAAGTACCGTGTGCAACACGTCTACGCTGAGATCGCCTTCGTAAATGTGCAGGACGCACGTCCTGTCCTCGTCGTTCTGCACACAGACGAGTTTACAAACTGTGTTCGCATGCAGGAATGAAACAAATGTGAAATCAAAACAATGCACGGTGAAATTATCTTAAATCTATACGTCAAAAGCAGCTCAGTAGAGTTCACAGAATCAAGGTTCCCACACATTTTTCTCACTCGCTGCTATAAAAAGTAAAGACTTCTTTTTGAACTTAATTTGCAAGTATTGCTTATTTAGTGAATTATATTCTTGTAAGTCCTTGCATCATTCCATATTTTAATCCCTACAAAAGAAAAAGACCTCCTTTTTATTATTTTCAGCTTGTCGTTTTATAATTAACATGTCGCAGATCATACTGAGATTCATGTAATATAAAAACATCTTTGCACCCAAACAGGCAACGCACTTAATTTTGATCTAAACAGTATTTGCATTATTTTGTAATGAAACAAATCATAAAATTTCATGATACCAGATGTAATAAACAGTGTTTTTTTATGTTCATAGTAACCAGCCTTATTAATAACACGTATGGCTTGTTTTTACTGTTGTTTCTACTGTTGTGATTCGTTTCTCATCCAAGTCATCTCCACTTTGGCACGCTTCTCCTCCTGCATACTTTGTCCTAGAGCTGCCATTGTAATTTATATTTGTAAAGCTCCTGTGCCAAATGATGGCTATGCCTTTTGGTGCCTGTATAACTTATAGTTTTTTTTAAATATTAATGTTTAATAATTTATAATTGGAGTCAATAGAGCCTTGTATTGGTCCAATGCTGCCCCTGCTGTATCTACTCAGTACTGAACCATAGTTTAATATTTAATCTCAATAGTTCAGTGTTTACAATACTAATATGATTGTATTTTGATGTTTTACTATAATATTGTCCAAATATTGCTTTATTGTTGTAATATTTTTCAAATTAGTGACAACCATTACATTGGCAATGTGGCCACTTTCTGCACACATACAAACCAAACCCTGGCCTCATTCTCTGCCACAGCTCGATTGGTCTCATGGTTAGTGCCGTGGGCTTTCATGTAGGAGATCAGGGTTCAAACCCAGCAACTTTAACAGAAAATCTCTACAAACTTCATATTGTCACACAATTACCCACATTACAAACACCTGCTGACTTGACAAGCACACGCTGGTATAGAAAACACATTTGAACTTGGTCACATTTCATTCTGCAAGTCCACTGCTGCAGGCAAAGCCATGCTGCAATGACATGCTACAAGGCAATGCACACTTGTTTTTACATCGTAAAAACCCATGTCTAGTTTCATTTATTGTTGTTTTGTATGTGGAACCCCACACTTCAACACAATAGGATATATATATGGAAGTATCTTTCCAGTTTTTAATAATGGGTTGGACACTTCTTATCCCAATTTTAGTTGTTTCTGCAAGAATCTCCTTAGATGTTTTCTCTGCTTGATGCTGATTTGATGGTTTTCAAACAGACACATGTTTTCCACAACCACAGTCTTCCACATGGTTGTTTAAGAAATGAGAAGCAACTCATGGCACCAGTTGGGGTTAAATAACTTGTTGCCAGCTGAAAGATAAACACCCCGTGCAGTAATTATCCAATAGGAGGCTTGGTTTTCAGTCTGTGACCAACAAGTCACTGATGTAGACTTAACCTTTCAGAATAAAGTGGCTCGTTTCATAAACCTCCATATTCTGCAGTCACGTGACCTCTGACCCTGCAGTCAGGTTCAAATGTTGCCTTTAAGAACTCCCCGGGGGGAGGCTGGCAGACACATAAAAGCTCCAGATTAAAGGCTAACTCCTCAGAGGCCTCTTAAGGAGAATAAACTCAATTCATTGCACTGAGGGAGGCCAGACTGTGACGTCATTTCTGTGTTCGCTTCTTCGATTGAGATCTTCATGAGTCATTTAATGATTGAGAAGCTTGATCAGTGAGATGTTTGTAGGAGTTCAGTTTGTAGCAAAACAAACATTTTTACTTTGTGTTTACAAGGTAGTAAACAGTGAAGGATGTCTGATAGATTTATTAATTATCCTCAGAACTAAACTTTGGAACAGAAAAAAGATCAGGAAAAACCAAACAACCTTTCAAAGAGAAGGTCAACAATCTTGTGTGTGAGCTGCCTTGTTTGGGTTTTATAACAAACTTCATATTGTTGGTTTGAAGATGTTTAGGTTATATTAAAATCAGAACTTTATAGTGACGTGTTGCTACAGATTTTGGCCACTTTGTGGAGAGTTTTACTGTTTTTTTGTGTTTGATAGTTTAAAGTTTTGGACTGTTTTTCGGTGACATTTTCAGATAAGATGTCCTGTGGTCACAAACAGATAATGTATTTCTTTTTTGTGTGTTTTCTATGTTAATACAATGTAAATAATAAATATAACGAAGTCATGTAATAATATGTTTTAAGCGTGTTTACCAGCTGGGTCCTAAATATCAACAAGACCTCCACAGAGCTCAAGTACTGATTTAGTGGAACATAAAAATGAAAGAAAACTACAAATAAATGAAAAATATGCTCCAAGAATGCAAAAACCACTCTGGTCTGTCAGAGTTCACAACATTGCCAATATATTTGAGGAAATAATCCTCCCCATCACCATGTAGCTCTGCTGACTGGAATCTCCTCCGACCAGCTGTGGTCAAAAGCAGTGCTGAAATAAAAATATTGGAATGCGTGGAATAAAAACATCATTAGCTGTGTTTCCATCGACCATGAAAATGTGCAAATTAGAATTTCGAAAATAAATTTGCTCAATGGAAACAYGTCATTTTCGAAAAAAATTACGTTTTTCGACAAAATGTTTTTGCGCAAGGATGAGGTGGTTTTTCAGCCGTATCTAAATTGTTTTTTTTTCTTTCGCAAAACTTAAATGGAAACACTTTTTTTCACATCACGGGAGTCACGTGATGAACAACCGACTGTTTCTACTGGTGAAAAAGACGATGATGAAGAAGATAACAAGAAGTAGAAGTAGTAGTAATATCACAGAAGTAGTATAAAATAGTAAACTCACCGACTACAATTTCCCAAAAACACAGCATACGTAGCCGCTCCCAAGTAGGGACTTGTCTCTGGAAAGCCTCGATAAAAGACGCCGACGTCTCCTCTGATGATGAGCGCTAGTGTCGTGGTAGCAACATGCTATGTGTTTACATCCATCACCGCCATGTTTGTAATGACTTATCATGAGAACAAACGTATTCACGTGACTTTAATAATATTTCTTACTTAATGGAAACACTGCAGTTGTGAAAATGTGTTTTTTCAACATTAACTGAATATCAACAAAGTTTTGCGCACATTTGTAATGGAAACTCAGCTAGTGACCTCTGACCTTTTTAGTCCTGCTCTAGTTGGTAAAGATTGTAAGTATTAACTTTCACATTTTCTCCAAATCTGCTTCAGCTGACAGAACTTAATGTCTCAGGTTCTGTTTGAAACCAAGTCTTGAACGTCCGGTTTCAGGTGAAGCTTAATGTTTGATGAAGAATGTGTTTGGGATGATGATGACGTGTTATTATCACAGAAGACACGACATCAGATTAGTGTGAACGTAGCCTCAGTCTAAAACATGGTGGAAAGCTTGACCTTGAGTTAACTGTTTGTTTTGTTTTCAGGTGGATTTAATACAAACGAGGGAGACAAATTAATCAGCATCCGACATGGAAGCCCCTCTACAGTCAGAGGTAAGGACCAGCAGCTGACTGATGACTGAACAATCCTCTTTAGGATGGAGGCTTTTAGCTGCTCAGCTCTGTGAAGCTGCTGTTTGTGTGTCTGTGTCCTGCAGCCTAATGAGCTCACCGTGTGACCCTGTTCAGTATTTATTTCAGATTTGTCCCTGAGTCTTTTTCCCTGAGGTCCTTCTGTCAAACTGAGGGCCCTCTGGGGTCAGAGGCCCCTAATGTTAAAGGGCCAGCTGTCACAAAGCTTCGGGAGGGGGAGCAGTAATTCCAGGGGCTGTACATCAGTCAGACTTCAACCCAACTTCAGCAGCATTTTTCATCTAGAGAAAATGTGTGTGTTTGAGCTCAGGATGTGAGAAATGAAAGGAATGTTGTTGTTTTTTCTTTACTGCACTCAGAGCAGGTTTCTGACTCATCTTCCTCTTGTGTTTTCAGGTTTTTACATTTTGTTTATTGAAATTTTAACTATTGAATCAACAATTATCAACAAACACTCACAGCTAACGAACAAATGGGAAAAAATTTAAATAACTAAGAAAAAAAATTATGAATGCACATAAACTTCCATAAACACACATAGAATCTCACAAAAAAGAGTATATTTCTCACAGTTTTGTATCTTTAATGCTAAATGCACACACACATGCACACACACACACACACACACACACGTGTATATATGTATATATA
>NW_013952886.1:129347-130558 GCF_001266775.1 Austrofundulus limnaeus
TACCAACATCTGGTGAAAATTTCATGTCATTAGCACCTCTAGTAATATATTTACTGAGAAAAATGGTGACGTGTTCAATACTTATTTTATCCGCTCTAAGTAGTAGACTTGAGCATGGAGAAGAGATTATAGAAGCTTGAATGGAAACCTTTTCTCTGTGTGGAGTGGCAGCATATCTTTAGTGGGGTGGCGTGCTGCAGCCAGTGGCACTTTGCTGCTTGTTGGGGACGTGTTCTTGGTGGGTTGTGGATTCTCAACTAAGTGTATTTATGCTGTTTGCTGGAGGGGAGTTTCCTGTGGCTGGTGTTGTTCCCTCTGTCCTTGTTTTCTGGCCGTCTCGTGCTCCTGTTTGTGGTGATAACTCTGGAGGTTGGACAGGTTTGTGGTGTGGACAGGCGTTTCACAGTGCAGATGGACGGTGTTGTGGACTCTGGCAGAACAAAAATCTGCAGAAGTGTTAGATGTGTTGATGTGTCCTCGCTGCACACAGCAGACTGGATTTAGGTCCATATCCCTCTCAGCTGCTGCCTGATGAAACAAAAACATCTCCAAGCTGCTCACCCTTTGTTTTCCTGAGAGGATTTTTCACCTCTGAGCCCTTCAGAAGCTTTCTGGAGCTCACTGTGAGCTGAAAGTTTTTTTTATTCCAAAGAAATATGCTCACTTGCATAACTTTGTGCAGATTTTCTTCAGTTGTTTTTATTTTTCCTTTAAATTTTCAGTTCTGCAGTTTTTTTTAATCGATTCAGACCTTTTGGTAGAATCATAAAGGGCATTGCTTACTGTCTGCAGTGTTTTAAATTGATTATAATTCTTTATTTAACCAAACAAAACCCCACTGAAGCTACTAAACTAATATAAAGGTACTTAAAGTATTGGTTTTATTGTCGTTTTTTTATTTATCTTTTTGAGTTAAGCTTTGGTTAGACTAGTTGCCGCATTTTTTGCAGAAATAAAAAGGATGCCTCACAAGCAGGCTTCAAGGGCTCGACACACAGGAGGCGACGTCGCTCGCTCTCCATTCATTTCCTATGGAGCCTGTGCAGTGAGGCGACAATCACTTGCCCTCCTCCAGCTAAGCGACCGGCGAAAATAGTGCATGTGAAATTTCGCGCTCGTACACGTACGTAGACATGCACACGCGAGCTTGTGACGCGACATGTGAAAGTTGAAAAATGTTCAACTTTTGTCGCTGTCGCTTAGCGTACAAC
>NW_013952886.1:130936-140862 GCF_001266775.1 Austrofundulus limnaeus
ACGCTGCGATCGCTATCGCGTCCCGTGTGTCGGGTTTCACCCTGGCTGTGATGACAGCCGTTAATCGCTGTAGTTTGTCACTGCCCGTGTGTCGAGCCCTTTAGATGCAAGTGAATTTTCCAAAACTATGACCTATGACCTCATGAAAGTAATTATTTATATTTATAACAGCTTTCTAAAGAGTATTTCTAATAAGTTTGATAAATACTGACTCAGGTCAGGTTCCAGTTAGTTTAACTACTTACCAGCTGCTACAGAGCTAACCAGCAGCAGCAGCAGTTCGACACTGAAGTTTGTGAAGTAAAACACATCAAAGACCAGACGGAGACAGTCAAAGGGCCACTTCTGGTCGTTTGTGGTTCAGAAGCAGTTGAGACTACTGAGATTTGTTCACTGTGTGCTAACATTCAGTCAGCAGCTTTAACCTGACATCAAATAAACAATCAAAGTTTGTTTAAACTGAACTCAACCTGTAAACACCCTCTTTTATCTCTGTCTACAGTAACAGTAGAGAAATGTACCTGCAGGGGGCGCTGTCCCCGCAGCAGGGGGAAAGAGATACACCTGTTAAACTGAGCATGTGAAGGAGGACACGTATGTTAGTTTCCTGGAAGACTTTTCTAAATTGAGTTGTGCTGCGTGCAGCTGCTGGAGCAGGTCTATTTCAGGATCTGATCCACTGTCCAAAGAATGTCCTCTAGAGTCCTGCCAGCATGTCCACGCCGCGCGTCCGTCTGCGTGTTTGTGTTAGCAGTTGTCTGCAGCTCTCAGTGAACCCCGTGTTTTAGAGCAAATCTGGGGGCGGAGCTGTCTGAGTCTGCAGACTGAGACTTTGTTGAACTTGTTGCTGCTTTCTGCTCAGTCGCAGCTCAGGAACGTGTCTGACCAGAGACGTGGACCATGCGTCGTTGTGTTTGTGGGATTCAGTGTGGATCAGTTGGTTCTGAGAGCTGAGTGGGAGTCAAACTTCAGACAGGGTGAGTGCTTTGTGTTTCCTGTTGGAAAAGCTCTGCAGCTCAGAGGATCCTGCTGCGTTATTTTCCTCACCATGTGAGAAAAACATCTCTGTTTTGTCTCGTTTTCTTGTTTGTATTTGCCTTCAACAGTCTAAATGACTGTTTACCAGGTCAGCCCTGAAATGTTTGGTTTTCCTCTGTGATGTTAGAAAATCCTGAGTTGTAGATTCTGTTTGATGTTAGGTGGATTCAAAGTTCTGCATTAATTTTTATATCCAGGATTAAAAGATCTAGATTACTGTTGATGTGAGCAAAAGTCAAAGTTTAAAACCGTTAAAAGGATACAAACTCTGATGATCCTGATCACTACATTAAAGAGGAGTCGACGTTCTAAACTAAGTATGAAAGTAGCAGGATCTTGTGTTTTACAGTTTGATGGTACTGTTAAAAAACCTAAAATGGATTTTATGCTTTGATAGATTTAAAGTAATAGATTAAGGTTGTTAGTACGATCTTGAGTTTTAGAATTAGTTTCATGGTAAAAAAAAAAATCCTAAATTCTAGAATCCTTTTGATGTTGGCAGCAGAAAAAATAGTTTTAGTATTAACTTGATGTTAGCAGGATTTAAAGTCAAAGAACCAGTTTTATGTTCAGATACAAAGTTGTAGAATCTGATGTTGCAAAGATCTAAATCAGGAGTGTCAAACTCATTTTAACCCAGTGTCACATGTGCACAGTGTTGTATAGTAACTAACTAAGTACAAATACTTTGTTACTGTACTTAAGTAGAAATCTTGGTTATCTGTACTTTACTTAAGTAATTATTTTTCAGCGTACTTTTTACTTTTACTCATTACATTTTTACACAATTATCTGTACTTTCTACTCATTACATTTAAAAAAAGGTAAAAAGTAGAAAGTCATTACTCCTATTTTATTCCAAGTTGTTATTACTTAAAAAAAATCCTATCCTGATAAACTGTGTCTCCTGGATAGCGTAAATTTAATTGTGTTTAGATGAGAAGTATAAATATATACCATTCTGACACACTATTAGCTTGTACACAACCCATCACAGCTGCACGCTGTTAGAAAATATATTTTTTGGAGAAGTCACCTCCCAATAAATGTCATTTTGTAAAATCTAACTGCTCACTTTTACTCAATACTTTTACTTCTAATACTGAAGTAGATTTGTGTCAGAAATTTACTTTTGATACTTAAGTACAAAAAATATCAGATACTTTAAGACTTTTACTCAAGTAATATTTTTAGAGAAGACTTTAACTTTTACCAAAGTATTTTTATGATAAGATACTTGTACTTTTACTCAAGTAATATTTTTAGAGAAGACTTTAACTTTTACCAAAGTATTTTTATGATAAGATACTTGTACTTTTACTCAAGTATCACTTTGAGGTACTTCATACAACACTGCATGTGCGTTATGGTGGCCTCATTGCCATGACTGAGCACTGCTAACAAACACTAACTGGGCGCTACCTGGTATTTCCTGCATAGAAACAGTGTTTTAACACATCCTTTTATAAACGTTGAAATACGTGTATGAATAAATGTGAAATAAATAATACAGAAATTACTTTGTCGTTAATAGGATTCAGTGTTCCACATTCAGTAGTAAAGTTTCCATCCACACTTTTTATGCACATTTTGAAGCATCGCATTAGAAAAGGTGAAAGAAAATGGCAAACTTTTTTGAACAAAATTCCTCAATTTTGCAAAAAAGGTTTTTTACGCTCGATTGAAGTGGTTTTTGGATTTTCCTAAAAAGAGTTAATGCTCAAAAGTTGAGATGGAAACACATTTACAGAAGAAGTTCTGACGTGAACATTCACCTCGATCAGCTGTTCCTGCTGTCCAATAATTGTAGCGGCTGCAGCTGGACCCTCCTCCTGCTGTCGATATCTTCCTGGATATTCCCGTAACGTGAAGAGAATTACATTTCCGTCTCTACGTCTCCAGACAGTAGGAACATCACCAACACCAGCTGATATGACAGAATAATTACAACTTTCTGACAGCAGCAACACGTTCCTGATAACTTCTCTCCATCATCCTGAGATGTGTCCCTGCGTGTTTACTTCCTGTTTACTACTTCCTGTTTACTACAGCCATGTGTAACATCAACATCTGACATTATTACACTCTGTGTATCCTCTTTGATTCGCTGATGGAAACACGTCTGATGTGCATTTCTTTCTTTTGCGACATTTTAAAATTTGGCTCAAACTGTGCATTAAAATTAGATGGAAACACTGCGTTGATTAGATTAGATTTTGATTTATTTATTTAACAGGAAAAGATTACTAAAAATCAAGCCTGACTCAGCATAATTKCTGTTTTACAGCAGGTTCCTGTTCTGCAGCACATAAACACCCAGAATTACAGCATCACAATCACATCATTATACACCATAGACACAAAGACAAACAAGCATACCAAATTTCAAAAAGGCAGCATTTGCCAAATAGGACGTCTAAATATGAGCACAACAAAAAGTGTCCAGCAGATGGCAGACAAGATTCTTCTTAAAGGGCTGTAGTTTTGAAATGGACTTTATGTTTTGAGGAATGTCATTCCATGCTTTAGTATAAACATAGAAGAAAGACCTCTGGCCGTAACAGTTTTTAAAAGTTGGTAATATCAATTGTCCTTTTGTAACAGATCTAGTTGAATGACCACTTCCAGAATTTGATTTGGGCAACAATGCACAGAGAGTTCCATAATTGGCACCTTGGAAGATCTGAAAATATAAATTAATACCACTATACAAAACATAATTCTGAAAAGTCAAGGCATCAGGCAATGAAAGAACTGTACAGTGATGAGTCCAACCAGGAAGCTTTTTATGAATTTTGTAGGCCCTGTTGTAGAGCCTAACTATGGGTTCTAAGATTTCATTTGTTGTAAGAGACCAAACAGGTAAACAGTACGACATGGTTGAGAGTATAATGGCATGAAGATAGATATTTGAAACAGAAGATGTCAGATTGGATCTAATTTTTGAATAAACGTATAATTTCTGTTTCAACTTAGTGGTTAAGACTTGTACATGATCACGATAAGTCAAATGAGAATCCAAAGTAATTCCAAGATATTTGTAGGTAGTGACAATATCAAGGGGTTTGTTTAAAAAAGTGAGTTGATTTGTTATATTGAAATGTCTCCTGGGTGAGGAAAAATACATGCACACAGTTTTTTTAACGTTATGTGACAAAAGATTATCTTGAAGCCAACCATGAAATGTCTGAAGATCTGCTTGTAACTGACTATTAATAGATTCAATATTGAAATCAGACAAAAAAAGAACAGTATCATCAGCATACATTAAAATATTTGAATACTTCAATATTTTTGGAAGGTCATTTGTGTATAGTAGGAAAAGCAATGGGCCCAGTATGCTACCCTGCGGAACTCCCACGGAACACAGCAGTTGTGAAACTGTGTTTTTTCGACATTAACAGAATATCGACAAAGTTTTGCGCACATTTGCAATGGAAACACAGCTACTGCTATTGTGATGTTAAAGGATCCAGTGTTCCTGAATCATATTGATGTAAGAAGGATCTTCAGTTTTAGAATGAGTTTAATGTCGGCAGCATCCTGAGTTTTGTAATCTGATGTTAGGAGGCTCTAGTTTTCAGTGTTTTTGCTCAGTTTATGTAGTTGACCTAATGAAACCTTGCAGAAGCTTCTAACAACGGTTTTATTTTCCTCTTGCTTGAATGGCTCCCATACTTCAGACTCCTTTTGGCTTTTAACAGAAGTTGTGTAATCACTTTCACAGCTGCCAGCTCTGCTCTGTTGTCCATGACCGTTTGAAACTCATCTCAGGTGGAGCCGGCCACAGCTTGTCTGGAAAAAAGTAGGTATTTCAGTTATGTGTAAGAAATTAAAAGATACAATATAATTATTATAATGCTGATGGATTAACATAGCTGTGTAGTTCTCAGTAATAATCAAGGAACAAAGTTGAAGACAGAATTTATTTCTCTTCAGTCCTGAAGGATTTTTGTCTCTTTCTGTTTACAGAAGTAATTTATTTAAAGGATCAGCTGCATGTTTTCTGTAAATCATCTTGTTTCTGTGAACTGACTGCTGCAGTTTCTGGGTGTGATTTTGTGATTATGAGCTTCTGATCTAAGGCTGAGTTCTCGCTGCAAACACTAACAGATTTACTCTCTCTCTGAGTGGTCTTACTGAGTGTTCTTTATGGTATAAAACCAGTAATCAGTTGCAGGTGGGATTTGTTTCTCTGTGTGTCTTTGTGCTGTTTTTGGCACACCAGGACCTTCACTTCACCTCCTCTTTTTCACCGATGAAGAAAACATCCTAATCTCTGACTCTGCTCTGATTTTACCTGCTGCTGGACAAAAATTCAATAATTTTTCAATAACAATAACAAAACTTTCAAAGAAATTTGATCAATATACGTTACACCAGTGCGTGATGACGACGAACAAGAGTTCACAGTTGGAAAAACAAGCAGAAGAAATAGTTGAGTTAGAAAAGACTGCCATATTTTAGTGGTTTGGAGGTGGTTCAGGTATTCAAGGTCTGATAAACATCAGCAGTTTCAGTCTGCTGTAAACTGTGCCAGAGTCTGGTATCGACTGAAGCTGTGTTTCCATTGACCATGAAAATGCGCAAATTAGAATTTCAAAAATAAATTTGCTCAATAGAAACACGTCAATTTAGAAAAAAATTTCTTTTTTCGACAAAATGTTTTTGCGCTAGGATGAGGTGGTTTTTCGGTCGTATCGAAATTGATGTTTTTCGCAAAACTGCAATGGAAACACTTTTTTCACATCACAGGAGTCACGTGATCAACAACCGGCTGTTTCTACTGGTGAAAAAGACGATGATGAAGAAGATAACAGGAAGTAGAAGTAGTAGTAATATCACAGAAGTAGTAAAAGAAAGTAGTAAACTCAGCGACTACAATTTTCCAAAAACACAGCATACGTAGCCGCTCCCAAGTAGGGACTTGTCTCTGGAAAGCCTCGATAAAAGACGCCGACGTCTCCTCTGATGATGAGCGCTAGTGTCGTGGTAGCAACATGCTATGTGTTTACATCCATCGCCACCATGTTTGTAATGATTTATCATGAGAACAAATGTATTCACGTGACTTTAATAGCATTTCTTACTTAATGGAAACACTACAGTTGTGAAACTGTTTTTTCAACATTAACAGAATATCGACAAAGTTTTGCGCACATTTGCAATGGAAACACAGCTTGAGAGAACACGTCAAATCTGTTCCACTCTCTGATAAAGTTCCACTCCACCGAACATTCGGAGTATGAAAATGAAGCACCCTGACACTTTAGCCCTCTTCCTAAAACATCAGCCTTGTCTCTGTCTCCGTGTCCATTACACAGAAGTAATCCCAAAGAAATTTCTAATAAAGTTTAAATATAAAGTGGAGACAGCCGTAATGCTTCGCTTGTGAAAGTAAATCTGTTGGGCCTCACCGGGACACAGTCAAAATAAAAACATGTCCCTGTCATAAGCTGAATCAAGCAAAGTGAAAACAATGCTGCAAACACAATGTGTACGGCAAGCCATTATGACATAAAATCGGCTTCACCACACTAACATTCCAGAAATCTAAAATTGGTTCATGACTAGACATAGTTCATTAATTACATTCTGAGGATGCAAGTTATTGATTAATGAATTGATCTAAAGTTGATTGAGCTTATCGATCGACCAACGATTGACAACTGGCCATTTTATTAAAAAACGAGTTTTCTCTTCCTTCCATAGAACGAAGGGTTAATCTTTTATAATATGCTGACCAACTGAATAAACAACAAATTATGGATTTCTCACATATTATTAAACTGGACATTTTTATAAAATAAATCTGTTAGGCTGCTGAATTGTGGAAAACAGATGAAAATAATAAAATGTGATTTTTGATGGAAAACTAATTAATTTATTAATATAATTAGAGTTTATTTAGAATTTATGATTTTTCTCTGATTCATTACTTTATGTTGCCTTGTTGTTGGTTCTCTCTGTGGCTAAAACTGAATTTTTTTTTTTTTTAACTCTGAGAGGACAGTGGTTCTAACTGGACTCCAGGTGTTTTCTGTGACTGGAAAATAAACACCGTACTCTATTTTCCAGAGCTCAGAACTGATCCTTGGATCTATTGGCCCAGTAAGCATGGTTCTGTTTTTTTATTTTTTTAAATTTATTTCTTTATTTTTTGTCTTGTAGATTTTTTACTGCTTGACAAATAACTTTGGGCGTTGGTCAGGAAAAAGAGTAGAGGGTTTTTATATTTTCAGCTTGAGAGGAGAAGGAAACGGGTCGATTGAGGTGTTTTTTAAAAATAAAATGTGGCGTATACAATTTGTCATAACTCCAGACTTACATTCTCTAACAGCACAATTTAAAAACTGGTTTCAAGTTTGAAATCTCTAATTTTGACTCAAATTGAAGCAGTGTCTCAGAGAAGGAGCACCTTTCCTGTTAGAGCGATTTAAATGGACCATATGATGCACCGGCGGACGTTATCAGTTAATCCATTGGAACAGAGATTAGATTAGATTAGATTAGATTAGATTAGATTAGATTAGATTAGATTGGATTAGATAGATCTTTATTGTCATTGTACAGAGCACAATGAAATTACATTTTAATCTGATAAACCATTATTCAACAAATAATTGTAAATGGATTAATTGTTTGCCTCTCTATTACATTCTGATTGTATAAAATATATCAGATTATGAAGGGTTAAATTACTGACTATCTGAAACATATATTAAGAATCAATAATTAAATTATGACTATTCATAAAGTAAATCTGAGATCTTTCTTCTTGTTCTGGCTCATAATTCAAATTCAATTTAAAGGACATCAGGTTTGTAGGTTTTGTAAATACTGGTATTTTTCTTATTCATATTGATATCCAATTTATATTTTATTGACTAAAATTAGTTATATTGTGATATAAATTTTAACCTATCATTCAGCCCTAATTTGAACTGAAACAGTGGAGCTGATGGAGGCCTGTGTGAACAGGCATTATTCCCTCTGATTAATGGAATACCATCAGTTTGACTGATTAATGGAATATACCATCAGTTTGACTGATTAATGGAATATACCATCAGTTTGACTGATTAATGGAATATACCATCAGTTTGACTGATTAATGGAATATACCATCAGTTTGACTGATTAATGGAATATACCATCAGTTTGACTGATKAATGKRATATACCATCAGTTTGACTGATTAATGGAATATACCATCAGTTTGACTGATKAATGKRATATACCATCAGTTTGACTGATTAATGGAATATACCATCAGTTTGACTGATTAATGGAATATACCATCAGTTTGACTGATTAATGGAATATACCATCAGTTTGACTGATGAAAGTGTTTATATCTGAAAATATTTTTTGTTTTACCTCCTGTTTGTGAGGACGTTTTAGCTTCAGGAGAATCTGTGACCAAAGTGATAAATTTATGAGCCAAGTGTGAAGCATCAAACTGACCTGATGCCTGCTGAGGTCGTGTCTGTTCAGCATGGATCTCTTTACATCTCTGAAGAGTGACGGATACTTTCTGTTCAATGATCCACTGTTGTGGTCTGAAGTCTCCTGATGGAGAGAGAAAAACCTCCTGATAGATTTGACACCAGCTACATTCTTAAACACAAATATTTATTTAAAATTAAAAATGAATATACTTGTTTTGTCAGTACAGTTAACCCAGCACAACACAGGATATTTCTTTTATTTTGTTTTTCTAAAACACACCAGTGTTTTGACATGAAGGATTTAGCTTAGCATTAGCATCCCTACCCTTAAGTAATGGAGTGTAAAAATAGCTTCTTATGAATGTTTTTACCGGTGACTGTCACTCCACATGGTTTACACAATATCTTGTTTTTCTTCATGTTAACAGTAAATTATGCCATTTGAACACTGGTGGTAAATTAGTGACTCCAGCACGGAGGGACGATTCTGATTGTTGATTTATAAGTTGATGATAAACAATGATTACAGTCGAGGGATTTGACGAGACTGGATGTGTCATGTTCACAGATAGCTGAGAGTAAAAAACATTTTTAAAATAGTTCAAATAATGCATCTGTTGTTAATAATACTCCTTATTGTAGTATAATGTCCTTAAGTCTAATTACTTTGGGTTTTATGTACCAGTTGTGTTGTAGTTCAAAACATATTTCTATTATTTACGTTGAATTTAGTCCAAAAAGTCCTGATAAGTTAAAAATTTAACTTTTTCATATATGTAAAGAACCTGAAACTATCGCCAAAATCTAAAAAAAGAAAAAGGAGTGAAAAGCTAAATATATAAATATATAGCTAAAAGGTAATGTTAGAAAAAATATGTAGCTAAAAGTAAAATTTATTAAAACTTCCTAAGCATAACTTGTAACAGAACATTAACTAAAAGCTAAAATTAGAAAAACATATGTAAAAGGTAAAATTTGCCAAACTGTAGCTAAAAGCTAGATTAATACAACCCCGATTCCATCATCAAATTAGTGCTTTTTTTAGCATTGAATATCTTATCTTTGTTGACTGTATCTTGAAAAAGGATTTGCTTGTCATTTTTTATTTTTGTTTTACACAACGTCCCAACTTCATTGGAACTGAGTTTGTAGGACAGGAGCTAAAGTTAGCTTACAAAGACAAAAACAGAGCCCGCAGTTGAAGTAAATGTCAAATAACAATGTTTTTGAAGGTACTGATTTACTGAAATTTACTTGTTTCCATATTTAAAAAATATAAAAATTGCAAGAATTAAGCCATAGCATCCATCTTCTGAACGAGTTAAACATTTTGATGTATTGCACAAGTATCCAAAGTACTTTGTTAATGATAGGTATTTTTCTAAAATACATACAAAAACAGGGGAGCAAATGAGACAATCAAACCATGGTTTAGAA
>NW_013952886.1:146102-147607 GCF_001266775.1 Austrofundulus limnaeus
GTTCAGAGTTCATCCTCCTCCCGATTACTGCAACTCAGCAAATCTGCTCAGATGGAAACATGTGACATTATACAAGRCCAAAATTAAACAATGATTAAACTCTCAAGATAAGGAAGTTGACCCAAGCTCTCACTGCCAAGTATATTGAATGATGAAAATAAACACCACCTCAACTTTGTTCTATCAGTTAAAAACAGAAAAAAGAACGATAAAGAGTAAAACAGTAAAGAGCTCGGCTGTGACGCAGTGCGGTGCGACATGACGTTAACACTGACCAACAAAGTGTTGTCTCATGCCTCTGTGCTGGAACTGATCAATCTGTCGTCACAGGAAGGAATGAAGAAATGAATCCTGGACTCATACCTGTCCCTGTGGAGTCTGGAACAGGATTTCTATAAATCCATCTTTTGTTCACCTTTCACCACGGAGTGTTGTTTGTCACACCTGACACATTCTTTGGATCTGGATAACAGAAGCTCATTATGAGCCGAGCTGCCTGGTGTTGAATCATCTGTCAGGAAAACACTGAGGTCAGGAGGTCAAAGTCACGATGAAGCAGTGAAGCTGTGGATTATCTTCAGGTGCTTCAGTGAACCTAGTTCTGTTCCACCATAACAGCTTTTCTTTTATTCTTTAGTTTTCGTTAGGTGAATTGTTTTACAATCAGTTCGATGAAAGTTACAGTTTAGGATAACAATGAACAGAAACTTGGAAATTTGACTCAAATTAAGTGAAATAATCTGACGATGGAGTAAGACTATTGCACTTGGTAAGATTCTTAAAATAAGGAAAACTTGAGCCAAATAAGTGAATTTAAGAATCTGACCAAGTGCATTTGAGTCAAATTTCCAGGCTAACAAGATTATTAATCTTCCACATTCTGCTCTGGTTTAGTAAATCAGTCTCAAAACCAGATCAAAAATTATTTTTGTCTGGAAATAAGATTGTAAAACTTGGTTAGATGGACAATTTATGCAGTATACAACATATCTGAGCATTAAAATTTCCAAAACTTGGTCACATCTTGGCGTAATCTCAAGTAAAAAATAAAAAAAGACACTAAATACATCCTGTCTTTATTAGTGGGGCGATGATAAACCACCAAGCCCAGCAGCGGCTTAAACTGACCCAGTTTAAAAGAAAAAAAAAAAACAGTTCAAAGCTGGAATAAGACACCAGAATGGACAGCTGTCTCCAAACTGTATGGCATGAGTCAAAAGATGAAGTCCAGTAGACCTGCAGGTCTAAAGTTAGATTTGTAGATTGTTGATTGAACCTCCACCACACCAACAGTGCCTTCAATAAGAGGGGAGGAACCAATTACTGTAGCTGTTTCCATTGCAAATGTGAACAAAACTTTGTTGATATTCTGTTAATGTCGAAAAAAAAAAACAGTTTCGCAGCTGCGATGGATCTCTGAGATGGACCCAAAGAGACCTGATGGACCAGGATCATTGAGGTGGACCTGAAGAGACCTGATGGACCAGGATCATTGAGGTGGACCT
>NW_013952886.1:147617-150825 GCF_001266775.1 Austrofundulus limnaeus
TTTGTTCTATCAGTTAAAAACAGAAAAAAGAACGATAAAGAGTAAAACAGTAAAGAGCTCGGCTGTGACGCAGTGCGGTGCGACATGACGTTAACACTGACCAACAAAGTGTTGTCTCATGCCTCTGTGCTGGAACTGATCAATCTGTCGTCACAGGAAGGAATGAAGAAATGAATCCTGGACTCATACCTGTCCCTGTGGAGTCTGGAACAGGATTTCTATAAATCCATCTTTTGTTCACCTTTCACCACGGAGTGTTGTTTGTCACACCTGACACATTCTTTGGATCTGGATAACAGAAGCTCATTATGAGCCGAGCTGCCTGGTGTTGAATCATCTGTCAGGAAAACACTGAGGTCAGGAGGTCAAAGTCACGATGAAGCAGTGAAGCTGTGGATTATCTTCAGGTGCTTCAGTGAACCTAGTTCTGTTCCACCATAACAGCTTTTCTTTTATTCTTTAGTTTTCGTTAGGTGAATTGTTTTACAATCAGTTCGATGAAAGTTACAGTTTAGGATAACAATGAACAGAAACTTGGAAATTTGACTCAAATTAAGTGAAATAATCTGACGATGGAGTAAGACTATTGCACTTGGTAAGATTCTTAAAATAAGGAAAACTTGAGCCAAATAAGTGAATTTAAGAATCTGACCAAGTGCATTTGAGTCAAATTTCCAGGCTAACAAGATTATTAATCTTCCACATTCTGCTCTGGTTTAGTAAATCNGATCATTGAGGTGGACCTAAAGAGACCTGATGGACCAGGATCATTGAGGTGGACCTAAAGAGACCTGATGGACCAGGATCATTGAGGTGGACCTAAAGAGACCTGATGGATCAGGATCATTGAGGTGGACCTGAAGAGACCTGATGGACCAGGATCATTGAGGTGGACCTAAAGTGACCTGATGGACCAGGATCATTGAGGTGGACCTGAAGAGACCTGATGGACCAGGATTGTTGAGATGGACTCAAAGAGACTTGATGGACCAGGATCATTGAGATGGACCTGAAGAGACCTGATTGACCAGGATCATTGGGACGGACTCAAAGAGACTTGATGGACCAGGATCATTGAGGTGGACCTAAAGAGACCTGATGGACCAGGATCATTGAGGTGGACCTGAAGAGACCTGATGGACCAGGATTGTTGAGAYGGACTCAAAGAGACTTGATGGACCAGGATCATTGAGATGGACCTGAAGAGACCTGATTGACCAGGATCATTGAGACGGACTCAATGAGACTTGATGGACCAGGATCATTGAGACGGACTCAAAGAGACTTGATGGACCAGGATCATTGAGGTGGACCTAAAGAGACCTGATGGACCAAGATCATTGAGACAGACCTGAAGAGACCTGATGGACCAGGATCTTTGAGACGGACCCAAAGAGACCTGATGGACTAGGATCTTTGAGACGGACCCAAAGAGACCTGATGGACCAGGATCATTGAGATGGACCTGAAGAGACCTGATGGACCAGGATCATTGAGATGGACCTGAAGAGACCTGATGGACCAGGATCATTGAGATGGACCTGAAGAGACCTGATGGACCAGGGTCATTGAGATGGACCTAAAGAGACCTGATGGACCAGGATCATGGAGACGGACCCAAAGAGACCTGATGGACCAGAATCATTAAGATGGATCTAAAGAGACCTGATGGACCAGGATCATTGAGCTGGACCTAAAGAGACCTGATGGACCAGGATCATGGAGACGGACCCAAAGAGACCTGATGCTGGAGGTGGGTGCACAAAAGATTGAGTTTTGGGGGCTGTACACGTGTTTTGTTTTAGTGAAATTATTTTTCAAATTGTTGAAAATAAGTTATTTCCAAAATAAATTTCAGTAATTTGAAATATGAAGATGTATTAATTTAAATCTGATTCATAATTTAATTGAATTCCAAGTTGTAAGAGAATAAAAAGACAGAATGCCAAGAAAGATTAATTGTAACTTTTATTATTGAAGGCTGGTGGACTTGAGTTCATGTTGTGTTCATTTAAAGTTTTAAACGGAGATCCTGCAGTTTTAAAATCATATTTGTAGAAATTTAGATTTGTCCCTAAAGCTTCAGACAATTCAGGACAAATTAAGCTGTTTTATTCTGCAGCAAGGAGATAAATACATCCAGCAGAGAGCAACAGAGAGGAGCTGAGCAAGAGGAGGGGGAGGAGCCTGGGAGGAATAATTAGGAGCTGGGGGCGGGGCTTAACATGTGAGAGTCGGAGCTGACGGGACATATTCCCACAGAGACACACACGGACAGAGACAGGGAGGACATGGTGTCGGGCTGGAAAACACAACTATTAACACAACAGCATGGTGAGCACACACACTGTGTACACAATGTAACACACACTAAAATACTTGGAGAACAGCATGAGAGTTTGTGTACTTTGTGCAGTTTTGGGGGAGAGTGTTGTGTTCAATTAAGGTATGAGATTGCAACATTTGTCCGTGTGTGTGTGTGTGTGTGTGTGTGTGTGTGTGTGTGTGTGTGTGTGTGTGTGTGTAGCTGTAGCCCAGTTGAAACAGTAGTAAAGTGTTTTTATTAGTTCTGAGGTGTTGGTGGTTTGGATTCGCTCCACATGAAGGAAACCACCAGAGAACCTTCTTAGACCGTGCTGTGGTCCAGTTCTGAGGTGCTCATTCTAGGAGGTCTTGATGATGGACCAGGGTCTGCAGACACACAGACCCAAACACAACCAACTGGGCTGTCCTGTGGGTCCTGAGGCCTGATTTACAGGAGTTCATTAATGACCCTGTCTCTGGTTCCTGCTGCTTCTCTCTTGGACCCCTTTTGGTTTCAGGTTCTGCATACCAATAACATCACAGAACTCAGAGCGGCCCGGCTCTGATCCTGGTGGCCCACCGTTCTGCACGTTTTAGATGTTTCCCTGCTTCAGCACACCTGACTGGAGTGAATGAGTGATTGACAGGCTTCTGATGAACTGGATGATATTCTGAGCTGTCAGGTATTTGAATCAGGTGTGGTGAAGCAGAGGAACACCTGCAGGACGGTGGACCACAAGGAGCAGGGTTGGGGTCCTTTGGTTTGTGTTTTCAGTTTGCAGTCTGCTCAGACATGATCAGGTCCAAACGTTGGTCTGATTATTTTTCACAACAAACCTTTAGATGAAACATGTTTTTGTTAAAGACTGTAGTTTTTTTAATTGATCATTCATCAATAAAGTTC
>NW_013952886.1:151025-152282 GCF_001266775.1 Austrofundulus limnaeus
AGTTTATACATCGCGTGCTGCACTTTAATTCTACAAATAGTGTTAAAATGTATTAGAAACTCTTCAAATGTCATAAAATTACGTTACAACAGGAGATGAAACTTTTGTTTATTAGTGAAATTTAATGTTTAACACACCCATCGACTTTACAAGCAGAATTTTCACTTTCTCCTTAGATTATCTCATCCCTCTTGATGCCATAGCAAACAGATAATCATAGTTTTTCTTCACATCAGTGGAAAGTTTATAACAATTAAAACAGAATTAAATATCATTATTATTTACAGTATTAAACCTACTAAAGCTCTAATTACGTGTAAAACTAAAACAGGATGCAATAATTTTGCCAACCTCATAAACCTGTAATTTATTTACAAAGGAACACAGTAAATATAAGAAATGATAACTGATAACTTATACATTAAAAATAAAGATTATTTAACGGCTCTGGATCTTTTTTTGTACTTTTTTTGTTTTATGATGCATGTAATGTTTTCATTTTAAGAGGATTTGAAAGCAGGCAGCTCTGTCAAATAATAAGATGCTCAAAGCCTCAATTTTTTATTGAGGAATATTTTCCTGAAATTGTTCCATTATTTTTAGACAGTTTATCACAGACGTGAACCTCTGCTTATCTTTACTTCTGAGAGATTCAGCCTCTGTAAAATGCTCTTTTTATTCCCAGACCTGCTGTAAAATGCTCCCTGCGAGCTGTTTTTTATTTATTTTTTAATACAGTTTAACCTTTTATATAGCCAGTTTATAGCCTTTTGTTTTGCCTTTGGCCTAACTTTAAAGAGATTTATTATTTTTACTATTATTGTCTAAGTTTATGTTCCATTGTGAATAAAAAGAATTGGTCAGATTCACAAATCAATGCTTTCTATTTCAAAATGTTATTCTTGTTTTACACAACGTCCCAATTTTTCTAAATTAGGGTTCTAATTAAATGAAGTTTAAATTAGAAGAATATCTTTTTATGTGTTTAAACATTAAAGTTGGTGAAACTGACATAATATAATAAAGTAAATACAATGACTGAAATAATGATGAAGAAAATGACATTGTGCTCTAATCCTTAAACTCAAGATCAGCTGATTGATACTCAAACGGCTGCACCGATCAACGTGAAATTTGTTGTGAATGTAGATGTGTCCGACCTACACTGCTCCAACCAACAAATAGACCCCATATTTGAGGAGGGGGCTCCATCTGAAAAGGGGGTGTCTGGACATACAAAAATGCATATATATATAT
>NW_013952886.1:153321-168690 GCF_001266775.1 Austrofundulus limnaeus
TTAACACGGTTAGTTAATATGGAGACGTTATGCTGATGGAGACTTAACGTGGTTTTATTGTGAAAAGCTGCAGGAAGTAGTTCGTTCGTAGTGGAGTTGGAATTGACTGGTGTGCAAGGTGAGTCGTGCTGATAAGCTTTAATAAATAACATAAAACAATAAACCCGATCATAATCTTTTCTTAACCCTCCTCCTTCACGACTGGACCAAAATGCATGACTACTGTCTGCAACCACCAGTCAGAGAAGAACAGACACACAGGAGGGAAACAGCGACACAGACAGAGGTACAGTAAAAGAAAAAAGTCAATAAGCAGGGTTTGTACATTTTTTTATCAGCTGAGCTGTGATGGAAAGAAAAATACAGTGAAACCGGTGAAAATGTTGAAAATACCATGATATAAAATTTTGATCATATTGCCCAGCCCTAATATATATGCTTATAACTCAAAAACATAGAAGCTTCAGCTTTTATTTATTTTTTTCTTTGTTTAGCTCTATCCATCGGGTCCACCAATGAGCCCCCAACCTCCACCCAAAACAACAAATACGATTACTTCTGAGTTCTGGTGTATTTGTGCTTTGCGTTTGTGCGTGGGGTCATATAAGCTACTGCTATGCGGTGTCTAGATTTAACGTTGAATTAAGACCGTGTGCACAAGTGCAGTAAAAAGCAACCATCACTTCAGTTCAGCACGGCATCTGCAGAAAAAAAATGCTACTTTCTGGGTTTTTTTGTCAGCGAAGGATTTTTTGTAAAGTCAGTTACAGAATGATGTTCAGTGAGGATAGGTTTGATACAAATCCATTTTTTAATGATACTTTGGTTTATGAAGCATTTTACTTCCCTATCTTCCTCAGGCCAGATGATTTTGATGAACAAAGAGAATGTAAAGGATAAATAAAATAAAATAGCACTTTTGCTTTTCGGCGTCTCAGCCTTTAAAGATCGTTCCTGTAGAAGTGCAGCCTGACGTCATGCTGAGGTTTCAGGGAGGATTAACGGCTTCTTCTAATGTTGCTCCTGAGATTTAAACTCTTCCTGACTTTTAACCGTCTAACCCGAGGAGAAACTTCTGCAGATGTCGACGTGTTTCCCAGTGACCACCGTCGGTGGTCACTGGGAAACACGTCGACATCTGCAGAAGTGACCACCGTTTGAAAACACCATATTTTTAAATTTTAGTGTTATAGCATCCTTTTCAGCTCATCTGCTGTGATTATCCCAGGTTTCCTCTGTTATTTTATCAGCACCAAGATAAGTGACTGACAGCACAGCAGCATTAACGAGAGGAAACCATCTTTAACGTTTATCTTGATTATCCACTCAGTAGTGTTTGACAGTTCCACTTAGTTCATTTCTGATTCTGATACAGAGTAAAACTCAGGCTGGTATCAACCGGTACTGATCCAGATATGTGCAAAAACACCCAAGTGTCTGGTAAATCTACAAAACTTAATGTATTCTTTACGCAGCTGTGATTTAAATACAAGAGTCATTTATTCATTTTAAACTCAGGCGTATATTGATGTGCTGTCCTCGTTTACAATATAGCCGAGCTAATACAACGTAAAAACCAGAGTACACAATCACAGAAAATAAAATAAAACCATTCAAATAAACAATTGTTTATTTAATTATCAAGAACTACTATGGAAAAGAAAACTTGTCTTTAATTAAACATCAGTAAATAACAGCCTGAGTAACTGAGGAGGTCCTGCTGCACTGACGAATTACTGAGGCGGAAGAAAAAGTAGTTCCCAACACCTGCGAATGATTTAGACAAGATTCCAGTAGTTTAGTTGCTTTCTACTGTGTTCTTTTTCACAGTAAACATTACCTGAAATGACTAAAGTATGATATTTTTGTTTTAGTGTTGATTCTAGAGCATAAAGTTCTGGTATTGATGGTATTGATATTAAAGTATTGATCCTCACATCACTACTGTTGGGTTAACTGCGAGTCAGCACATGTAGTTGTAACGTGGGATTGTTGTAAACTTGAACACATTACCTGGTTTTCAGTTCCACGCTGCATTTATCTGTATAAGAATAGTTGTGTGTGAATAAAGATTGCAATGTTTGCTTATTCAGACCTGGATCCATTTACTGCAGATTCATGTATATGTATTGTGTACTACTGCATATATAGAAGTATTTTTCAGAAGAAGTTTTTGGTTCTAGCTGTAAAGATTTGGGATTCTGCTCGGCCATCTGAACTGAACGTGAGTCACAAACTAAAAGTGAGTTTTTGTTCCGTAAACAGCAGTGAGTCACACTGACTGATGGGTACAGCCTGCACTCACACCTGAGCAGCAGAGACGTGTTGTTACCAATGAGACGCCGTCTAACTGGGTGTGTTCGATGTTTGAATGAAGAAAACACGCTCCGACATGTTGAGGAGCTAGAACAGCATCCAGAACTAATCTGAGCTCAAATTAAGGTCAGTAAGACTCCAAGTCTCTAATTAATGTTTGCAGATGATCCCAGACTTTCTAATCGTAAATCAAGCTGTCACTCAGAGAAGTCAGTCTGTCTGATAAAATCATGTTATGTTTGTGAGGAAAATAATTGTATATTTTAACCCAGATGTTTAAGGTCACTGTGGAAAACATCGCCAGGTACATGAAGCACGAGTTCCAAACATGAACTGTCTCTGAACCTGTCTCAGTCCTCAAGCTCATTATACGATGAGTAGGACAAAAACAACCAGAGGGTGTAGAACGTGATGTAGACCTTCCAAAGAGCCACTTAAACTAGCTTCTAACACACTTCCATTTTGTTTTGATAGTAATAACCTTCATTGTTTATGGTAGTTTTCAGATCGTTGATCACTTTGTAATTAAGATCTGTTTATTTCTCTAATCAACACTAAACTAGACTTTCATTACAAAGGATGTGCATTAGGGTTGGGCAATATTGGCAAAAAATTAATCACAATTAATTATGGTATTTATCTGATAACGATTAATTTGACGATTAATCCCCAGGAGTTCCTGGACGCCCTTATGTCCTGGTCACATGACCAATTTAGTGGGAAAGATTTGCTCTTTATAAAAATCTGTTCCAAATTGTGTCAAAATTACAGACTTTCAGGCTAAACATCAAATTTAAAATTGTGTTGATAGATAAATAAATTACAGAACTTTTATTTAATGTTTGTCATGTTTGAAGCAGAGAGGAGCAGCGAGCGGACTGATGGTGCCATTAATCGTATTAATCGTCAAGTGCCAAAAAATAATTGTTTTTCCGACGATTAATGCACATGATACGATTATGCCCAACTCTAATGTGCAGTCAAGAGTCTGAAACCTATTATTATTATATTATTAAATTATATTATAAAATTATAATAAATATGTTTAATTATAAAAACTAAAATGTGTCCAAAATTAATTCTGCTGGACATTTTGCTTCAATGATCTCACTTGAAGCCTGTTGTTCCTTGCTCTGAACAGGAATCAATATATAGTTTTTAATAAAATCAATATTTATCTATTTTTATACACAGTCCAAAGTGGTATGAGGAAAAATAGGCAGCTGTTGTGTTGTTTTAAAACAGTTGTAACATTTGTATTTTGTCAAAATATAAAAAACAAATACTTCATCAATGAATCATTTGAATGACATGTATGAAATTAAATCTTAAATAATGTTTTGCAGCACCTTTTTAACAGCAGCAACAACAAAAAAGTTTAAGCAAAAGGTTTTCATATTTTCCCTGTGAGCTAGCAAAACTGTTTTTTCTTTCCAGCTGGTAAATCTTAATATCCAAATGTTATTTGAGCTTTCCTTTTTAAAATGACATAAACAATTCTGATTGTACTAAAAAATAGGATTCAGTCCAAATATTAAAGAGTTATCCTGATTAGGAAGAGAAATCGAGGCGTGTTTCTGGAACAGCTCATGATATCAGGATGATCCAGATAATGAAAAGTTACACAATGAAAATAATGACAACCTATCTTCTTGCATAATTATTAAGGAAAAAGAAAAAAACAACTGTTATTTGACAGTTATGTGATTATGTGTTTTTCTGATTCATTTTTCAATTTATCTAAATTGATCATTATGATTATGATTTAGTTCACTATGTTTTATTATGAAATAAATCTTAAGAAATACCCATATATATTTCATAATAAAACATAGATAGTGATAAATTTAGATAAATTGAAAAATAAATCAGAAAAACACAAAACAGTCAAATAACAGTTGATTAAAACAAGGATTTGCATAAAATGAATAAAGAAACAAACATTGGAACAATATTCTTTTTGTGTTTTTCTTTTTCCTTAATAATTATACAAGAAGATAGGTTGTCATTCTTTTCATTATGTAACTTTGATTTATAAAATGATAATAACTTTTAGTTAAAAGAAAATATAATTCAAAAATATAAAACACATTATTATTTTGTTTATTATCTTGATTAAAGAAAATAAAATGTCTCTTTTGAGGGATGTCTTCTGAGACCAGGGTTAAAGACAGGTGGAAATGTTTATCCCCCTCGTGGTGACCCCTACAATGTCGATACGTCACAAGTCTTTTCGTATCGTTACAAGTCCCTTTCCGTACGCCGACCTCCTGAAAGAAGCTGGACTAGTTGTTAGCAGAGTTAGCATGTGAAGGGCACGTGTGGCGTAGAGAAGGTGTCTGCGGTGACTCCAGGCCTACAGCTGTTAGCAGCCTCGCCCTGTAAGTGACAGCTGGGATTACAGAGGTGTGCATGTGAAGCGAGCTGCTGAGTGTCTGGGCGTGGACAACTGAATGTGTTTGGATGGTGCGTGCATGTGCAGACAAGTGTGTGTCTCCCTGCCGGTGTGCAGAGCCAGGACGCCAACAAGTGTGCTCGAATCCTTCAATTAGCTGTGATACACGTTGCCACACAGATTGTAAATGCCTCGGGGGGCAGAATAAATGTTGGGACGTTACCGCCGTGTCCTCCCTGAGTCTTTTCACCATGTGAGGTAAAAAACAAACAAACAGGAAGCTAGTTACCAGCTAGCCAGCCAAGTTAGGGAAGCTTCTGTTGGGCACATTCCTGTGAGTCAGCTGGGCGATGATCTGTGTAGAAGTGATGATGAACAGTGAGGGAGGGGCTTCCCTCGTAAATGGAGGGTAAGGCATTTGCAGCTGGGAGAGGCGTCTCCCTTAAAAAAACCTATCAGAGCAGTCTAACTTCATTACATCACTACAGCAGAGACTAACAGAATGATTAAAAACAGTGTCTGATCATTAGCTTTCATACCCAACGTTGTCTATTGTTAAAATATGTTAAATATAATACATTAACATGATAATAAACTACATTATAACCTGCAGGAACGTATTCATGAAACTTCAGTTTTGATCACTGTCTTCTTATATCACATATTTGATATCATAGCAGCAAATATTAACTTCCTGTTTGCAAAGGCAGACTCGTTATCCAGCTCTGATATACAGATTTTAATCTCACTAAAATATAAAGTTAAATAAGACTGGATGCTGAAATACGTTTTTCTGCTCTGATCATTTGATTAAAAACCCAGGATGTGAAATGTTTGTGTTCTAAGGACTAAAATTTGAGGAATTAAAGAAAGAAATCTTATATCTAGGCATCACAGAAAAAGCACAGAGCCTCAGACTTTGGCTGTGTCTCAGTTCAGGGGCTACATCCTCATGAGTGCTCATTTGTTGGCTGCATACGTCACTGCCCAGCGCAGAGTGCTGTCCCAGTTCAAAGGCTGCTCTGCATGCGGCCGACAGAAATGTTGAAAATCAAGGATGAACCCAAGTATCCTTCCCAGCCAAAGATAAAATCCCAGGATTCAATGCGCAAGCAGCAAAATAACCAGAGAAATGAAGAAGGTGGAGTTTATATCTTTTTAGATTAGATTAGATTAGATTAGACCTTTATTGTCATTGTACAGAACACAATGAAATTACAGTTCAGAACAGCCGTTCAGAAGAAGACAGAACATAACAAACATAGGAGAGCAGGTGCTCTGGGTCGTGCAGCCACAGACCTGCACAGAACAAGGATCATCTTCATGAGGAGGCACAACCCTAAACCAAGTTAGAAAAATCTGTACGAACTGAAGAATTTGTTTTTAAATGTAAGTTTAAAAAACTTAGCTGATTAAATTCATGCTGCAATAAGATGTTAAATAAAATACTAGTACTGATACTGGAGCTAAACCCAAATTATTAATGCTTTTTTTTAATTTATATTAATGTTTTAACTGTGAAGTTATTCTTCCAGTGAAAATATGTGTAAATACATGTCCCAATGCATTTTATCTGGTATGAAACTGATCACTGTGCTAACGGGGGAGCGCTTGGTCACACAAACTTACATCAAGCGAAGGCTTGACCGTCTCATTTCACAGCAGTTTCATGCAGCCTACCTGGACCCATGATCTCTGGTACCTGTGTCATCTTGAGACCCGACAGAAACAAGCTTCACGCCTGCTCCTGAATGGTCTGATGCTGCAGACAGGGTTACATGATGTTTGTGATGGACAATATATTATTACTGTTTTATATTTTTGTCATGGAGGGGGCGATGATGATGTCACATCACAAACCTTTCTTCCTCAACTGTTTGAACACATTTATCAGCAAACACTCGTGTTCATGTGAGCTTCTTCCTTCAGCTGAAACAGCCTCTCAGATGAAGCAGCAGCTCTGCAGCTGATTTAAATGTTATCAGCCTGCAGCAAAGCAGTAAAGCAGGAGGAGAAGTTGTTACGATGCTGAAATAATACGATGGAACCTGTCTGAGCCCAGGCAAAGACCAGGATGTGTTCAGGCTCCTCCTCTGGCAGAGGAAATCGGAGTTGTTGTAGCTTGTCGAGGGGCTGCTGGGTAGAAACGTGGAGGGCTGGGAGTGATGAGGCTCTGCAGGAATGTTCAGCGTTGTCCTGATCAGGTTACGCTCAGTTTTTAACTTAAAAACCCTCTTTTGATTCGGTTCCGGTCGAGCCTCTCTGTGGGGAAGCTGCTGCTCACCATGTGGGTTGTATTTTCACGCTCATCGCCCTGCTGTCTCTTGGGTCAAAGGTCAGGGACAGGAATTCTGTACCTGCAGGTTTTTGTTGTCAGGGACAGGAAGTGCTGATTGTCCCGGGTGTTAGAACAGGTTGATTCTGGTGGGGGGCAGGTTTTTACCATTTATCTTCAACGCTCTGTCTTCCTACTGAAACATGATGCCCGCCCCCCTGGCTCCACCAGGGATAACACCCCCCAACACTGAACATAACACCACTAAAAGAAGCCCCCTCCCCATCCCACCCCCAGCCTACTTCAGTGAGAGCTGAACCTGCTGCACTTGTCAATCATTACAGTAGAAAGAAAAGCAGAGCTTTTATTCAAAGGCTGTTTTTGTAATGCATAAAAATAAACGTTCAGACTACACCCACAGAGGAACCAGGTCCTCAGGAAGTCCGGCAGTTTTCCTGATCAGCAGACTGGGTCGAAACGTTTCTGCTCTGTTTGCAACAACTATTTTGTGTTTTTGTTATTTACCTTCAGGCATCACAATATTTTATTATTAGGTTCTTTTTATTTTAAGTCAACTTCGGCATTTAAAATTTACTACAAACAAAATGTAAACAAAGGTTTGCAAATTATAGTACAGAGAATCCCCAATTTTTGCGGGGGTTATGTTCTTAAAGTACACGCGAATTGTGAAAAAAACGTGAATATTGGATGTCGTCCAGAAAAGTCCTACAGCACATTTGGGGTGGCATTGTTATGCAGTAAGAACCAAACAAAAACACACAAAAGCAAAACAGTTGGCATTTTCACATCATGTTAGAACACAGAAAAGCTGCGCTTCTGGGCAGAATGTGGACACAGGGCATGCATCACGTACTGAACTGTATTGTTTTTAATAATTTAGCTTGACAACTCCTGTTTTGGAAACATTGTATTGTCTCGGATGAAAGAAACTCGATTTTACCACTGCCTTTAACTGACTATCAAGTTTAAGTCTAGCATCTACTTTGATCCCTAAGTTAGTGGCAGTTGGGCTTAAAGAGAGCAAGAAAGGCATTAACAAAAACAAAAACCTCTGTTTTCTTTTCAATAAAACTTTGAAAATTCAACAACATCGAGGCCCAAGGTTCATCAAGGCAGTCAAACAAGTTTCTGATTGACAGGTCATCCCTTTTTCTTAAAGGTAGATAAATCTGTGTCATCTGCACAACAGTGGAAAGATATACCATGCTTCCTGAAAATGGAACCAAGTGAAAGTAGGTATAGAGAAAATAAGAGGGCCCAAGATCAGTCCCTGAGGAACTCCACACAAAAAGGGGGTGAGATGAGGATTTGAAGCTATGGAGGTTAACAGAGAATAAGACTTAAACTACTACAGAGCTAAGCCTCTAACACCAACCCACTGTTCGAAACGGGAGATTAAATACTATTATTATTATTATTATTATTATTATTATTATTATAGCTGTAAAAAAATACATAATTATCAAAGAGTCACGCTTGGATTTGAATCAGTATGTTTTGCATCCAATGGCAGCAAAGAGGTCAAAGAAATTGGATATTATTTTGGCTATTCAGTGATATTTCCACATTTGTGGCCTTGACTGGTCTTGAAATAAAATTCCAAGTCCACAATGTCCAAGACCGAAACAAGACAGAGTGCATATGTTAGAGTCCAAGGCCAAGGCCGATCTCGAGTAGAGCACTGACACACATGAATGTCCAGACCTGTTTCTTCCACCTCATTATCTGAGATTTCCAACCATCAGAGTGAGTTCTCCTGCTACAACAGACAAAAAGAAATCAGAATATTTTCTTTATGCATTTTACTTAAATCAATCCATCCATTATCTATACCTGCTTCTTCCTTTCAGGGTCACGGGGGTCACTGGTGCTCATATCCAGTAGTCACAGTGTGACGGTCGGGGTACATCACAGGGACACACATAGAGACAAACGAGACAAACAACTATTCACTCTCTCACTCACACCTAGAGACAATTTAGAGTTATCAATTAACCTAACAGTCATCAGTCGTCAGTTTTTGGTCTGTGGGAGGAAGCCGGAGTACCCAGAGAGAACCCACGCATGCACAGAGAGAACATGCAAACTCTACCCAGGAAATTCCCCGGGCCGGGATTTGATCCAACGACCTTCTTGCTGAGAGACCTCAGCTTTACCAACTGAGTCAGACTTTACGGGGGAACGCAGCTCAACAGAACATCAGTGCAGCATTCTCCAACATGGACCCAGATTCTGGTCCAAAAGACAACTTGTCTGACTTTATAAAGTTCATTTAGCATCTTAAAAACGTCCAGAGGCTTCAGGAGCCTGCTGGTTCCTTACAGTCTGTGTGTTCCTGTCTGTCTGTGCAGCTCTTGGGCATCTTCTACTGTTGGAAGCCAGGGAATCCAAAACCTCTAAACCATAGTTGTATAATGAACTGTGTTTACTAAAAATACCGATGTTGATGAGTTTACATAATCGTTGAATGTGACGACTGTTTCTGACTGCCCCAGTTTCTGCTGGTTGAACATTAGTTGCACATTTTATCAACAAATTTCAGTTCCAAACTCTTTTTTTGTGTGTCTGACCCTGCTGGGTGCAGAGCTGACCTCACATCAGTTTCCTGTGCCTTTAATTACCTCAAGAAACATTTAGGTGAATCTTTTGGCTCATGTTTTATCCTCCGGGGTCCCTGCGGCCTTTCTGGGCCTCCAGGGTACCACAGAAAGCAGGTCATTATGCCTTCAGTTCCACACAAACTGGCCTTGAAGTCTTTTTGTTTGCAGTTCTGCACAGCTGGGCTCAGCTTATTGCACTCTGTTAAGTATGGTTTAATGTGGCAGCCTGTGAGAGAGCCTCACATCTAATGTGCTGTTTTAGAACCTGGCTCTGTTTCAGAATCATCCTCATCTTTGTGACACCTTTGTGTTCAGCCTCAGCTGCTGTTACTCTCGTGAAGCTAATTAAAACACTCTGAAGGAGGTAGAGACGAAGTTGCACTCTGTGGTTCAGTTCAGATGGTCCGAATACACTTGAGAGGGGTTCAAATACACCCCAGAGTTACTGGAACACACAGGAAGACCTGGCTCTTTGAAGGTCCTGAAATGAAACCAGGTCTGAACTAGAGCTGCACAATATATCATCATCGTAGTATCAGTGTGCGCAATATTCATATTGCAAAGGACTGCTTGGAGTGCAGTAATTTTATGTATTTGAAAAGTTTTAAAGTTGCCTTTTTCAAACTGATGCAACATTTAACCTGTCGGACAAACTCTCACGACAGCAAAAGCTCACACCAAACACAAATGATTGACAAAAATGCTAAAGGTACCATATTGTAGGAAGTACAGATTAGAAATGAGAGAAAGGAAAAAACATCGCTCTTGATATCGCCATCGCAATATTTACAAATTTTATCGCCATTGCCAGCATGAACAGTCACTCCAAGCTCAGTCTGTCACTATAAGAAATTTTGCCGGACGATAAATGATCTCAAATTATTGTGATAAATGGTAACATCATTTGGAGACCATTTTAAAACTAGTGTAATGAAACCACACCCCCGCTTACAGAAGTGTACGAAATTTAAGTACGTATAAAAAGCTACGAACTGACCTGGGTCAAAGTTAGTGAAAAAGACACACAGCAGCAGCTGAAGCTATAACATCGATACCCATCTCTGTCCAACTTGGCACAGTTTATTTTTTTGTGTCTTTCGCTTCATAAAAGAACTGCGGTCACCCGCTGGCTGCTTACAAAGTTTATGAAATTCACATAATGAATCCAAGGTTCACGAGGCTCACAGGCTATAGAGGTTAGAGACCATACACCTGACAAATACCTGATGCCAGAGTACACTCCTCCCTTTGCTAAGGAGGAGAAAAGAGGGAGACTCAAAGAAAAAAGCTGGCAAATGAAAATTTATTTAATTTATCATGCGATTATTCGATTTATTTCTTCGTGACAGGCCTCCTCAAAGCTTGGTGAGTCAACCAGATGTTTATGGAAATGGAATATACACTGCTGGCCAAAAAACAAAGTGTCCACCTGAATGTAACTCAGGTCTATGGCTGTTACAGGTGGTCAGGTCTAGGTTCACCTCAAAGAATGAGGTCAGCTGACCTGGATATACTGAATGACCAAGTTATTCCATCAATGGATTGTTTCTTCCCTGATGGCACAAACAAATTCCAAGATGACAATGCCAGGATTCATGAGGCTCTTATTGTGAAGGAGTGGTTCAGGGAGCATGAGACATCATTTTCACACATGGACTGTCTCCACAGAGTCCACTGAGAGTCTTTGGGAAGAGCTGGAGAAGGTCCGACTCTACCATCATCAATGAAAGATCTTGGTGAAGAATTGATGCATCACTGGATGGAAATAAATCTGCTGACATTGCAGAAGCTTATCCAAAAAAACCACAGAGAATGTGGGCCGTAATCAAAGCTAAACGGAATATTACAGTGTGACTTTCTTTTTGGTAGCCACTTTTTTTTTGGCCAGGTAGTGTACTTCCCACAGCTCCTGACCGTTATGGCGAGGATGATGGACACAGACGGATCAAGTTAAAATGGCGTAACATTCAAAGACCAGTCACAATCATAGATTTCCATCAAACAAAACATTCTGATCCAGAACTGACCTGAGAATCTGAATATCTGTGCTGCAGACAGGAGTTATCTGATCAGTTTTCACTGAAACGTGATTGAAAAGGATCAGATTTTAGAGCTGAATGTGCAGCAGGAGCTGACTCTTCCTGAAATGCTGAGTCAAAAACTTTGATTTGAGTCATTGTTTGGAACATTTCCTTGGATGCGTCTGACTCTAATACAGTTTGTAAATGTTGAAAATTTAGTCTGTCTGAGAAACAATAAGGAAATCTTTTAGAAACATTGGTTCCTGTGTTCCAGTTGAGTCAGTGAGGCAGCTTCCTGTCACGTGGAAAGGTTTTCCTGTAAAATTACCACTCTTTGTTTGAGCTGCAGCTTCTTTCATCCCTAAAGTATGAGGAGGTTTGGGAAAAGTTCTGGATGGAGGACGCAGAGATTTGTTTCTGACCTTTATCCAGTTTCAGACATTGCTAGAGCCAATGCTTGTAAAGCTTTAACCGGTCTCCCTGAGGTTAGAGATCAACGTCACTGACTGGATGCCTGTGGACCTCCTCGGGATCAGGTTGTGGGCTGGTCCAAGGGTGTGGTTTGGTGTCTGTGGATGTGTTGCGACAGAACCCTTGTCTGTAACATTCTTCTTATCTGTCAAAGCATCATTATTGGATTCTTTGAGTTTCACCCTGCAGCGGTCGTCTCGGCTCTCATTCCTGCTCGTTCGGCGCAGACTTAAGATAACATTGGGCAGATGGAACTTTGATCCCTGTGGGGAAAACATCACCTTCTTCAAACAAGCTGCAGCACGTCGCAGCAAACACAAACAGACCTGCAAACAAAGGAGGAGGATCTCCAGAGGAAATGAAACCGTTTAAGTTGTCCAACCATGTCCTCACACAGGACTTTGGTTACCTGTCGCCTTTGTTCCTGATCATTCTGGAGACAGAAGATGTCAGGGTGAGGAATGAAAAACCGCTCTGTGTCGGCCTCAGGTGTGTCTGGTTTCATTCATCATCATTGGACAGAAAACATCTTTGGGTTTTACCTTTATGTTCAACACTTCGTGTCAGGATGCTACAGTTAACAACATATTTCCTGTCGTCACTTTTTAATGGACACTTCCTCTTCTGGCTGCATTTCTTGTTCGTTAATTCTGTTATGTTCTCACTAGTGACACCTATTGTTCAGGATGGGAACCACAGTAGTTAAGAAAATCAAAGTGTACCTTGCCTAATCCTCTATGGATATCAAAGTGTGGTAGCACACAGGACCCCTCCAGTAGAGCCCCAAACTACTTTTGTTATTAGCTAGTTACAAGTTCAATATTAGGTTAATTAAACATCATTAACTGAACGATGATGTAAAGCTAAAAAGAGCTAAATAGATGTTATTCAAGAAAGTACAGTTTGAACTCTGCTCCAAATGCAGCCATAATTTAAGGAGGGGGACACTTGATATGTCGACAGTCCATCAGTCACTTTCTTGTTTTGTTTTTTATTAACTCATTTTGTTTTTATATCTGAAATACTTTCCTTATTTATGAATACATTGAAAATTTGTTTGTACACAATAATATATACATAAAAAATTTTACTTTGAAAACAAATAAAAAGCTCACTGAACTTGCTTTTTCTGTCACTTGAAGTCTGCAAAAATCCATCAGCTTATTAAATTTGTTCAAATAAAAAAAGCAGAAATAGTTCATCTGATTTATGGGTCAGATTATAGCTTAACATTTTTATTTTTTGTGCACACAACGCCTTGACTACATATATATTTCCTACAGGGTCTTTATTAAAATATTTATCAGCTTTGTGCAAAGTAATATTTGAACACAAAAACCTAATGATTATCATATTGTCTTTAAAATCATCTGGATGACTGCAGATCCACATGTGGTGTGGTGGTGAAGCATAAGTTTGATCACTGTGCTGTTTTAGCACCTGCTAACAGTTAAAGCTGTCAGGTGACCTGAACAAGGTGTTTAAAGACTCAGAGGAATTGGTCTGGTGTTGTGTAGTCTTGTAGAGGTGCAGGTCGGTGATTTGTTGTGTGAGGACTTGTTTCCCGTCAGTGCTGTTGTTCTCATGTGACCGACCGTGAGAAGATGTTTTCTTTGTTGTTGTAACGCAAAGAATGATGCGCTGGAGAGACTGTTTTACATCGTTTCCACAGAAGGAGGCTCTTGATCAGAGAAAGTGTTTCAGTAATCAGAATACGGTTTGTTGTCTGCTCTCCTGTAAGTGTGAAACTAACAGCTGGCCTCTTCAATCACGTCTCACATGTAAGGGTCAGAGGTCACGTTTCCTCTGGTACCATGATTAGTTCCCACAAAGGTCACGACTGCTGCTCTTTGTTGTCTGTGACTCTTTAAACACACAAATGGTTACTGTGGAGACTGGAGTCAAAGGCGTGTCATCAGAAATCAGCCAATCAGCATCCGGAGGAGGGTGCGAGGGCTCGTCTTTAAGTTGGTGCTCCTTGGGCCTCCACACCCTGCAAGAACTGGTTTTTCCATCACTTAGGAGGATGAATCACGGCGCTCCAGGGACAGATGGCCACTTGTATTCATGAAAACCTGCAGAACCTGAAGGATGACATGAGTTTATTTCAGAACCTGTCTGCTTCATTGAACAACAGTGATTGTTAGCCTGTCAGTGAAAGGGTTAAACAGCTTAAATCCTGAATCAGCTGCAGAAAACTGAGGATGAGTGACTTTATTAAACCACAATAAATACGGCATCAGAGGATTAGTAATACAGAGGGTAACTAGTTATCTGAAACAGTTTGTTCAAGTAAATAATTTAAGATCTGAACTCTGTAATGACACGTGGAGTTCCTCAGGGTTCTGTACTTGGTCCAAAGTTATTTATTTTATACGTGAATGACTTGGTCAATGTGTCAGGACTTTTTAAGTGTGTTTTATTTGCAGATGATTATACTTTTTTTTGTTTGGGTAAAGCTATAGAATGGATGTTGGAGATGATGCAAACAGAATTTGTGAAAATACAAACTCGGTTTAAACTTAATATAATTAAATTTGGATCAAACTAATTACATGACATTTAGTAATAAAAAGAAAACCATCAATGTTCCATGAAGAGTTGATGTTGTTGAGATCTGTAGAGTCAGTGAGGTGAAGTCTTTGGGTGTCATCATTGATGAAAAGCTAACATGGAGACCTCACATAAATTAACAAAAACAAAAATAGCCAAATCTATTGCAGTATTGTACAAAGTGAGGGAGTTATTGTTTTATTGATTGAAGTTATTGAAATTCTATTATTTGTTTTATTATAATATTTTACAGTTTTTGTATAGGGCTCATTAAATACACATTACCTTTAAACATCCAATTAAATTTAGTTAAAAGAGAGAGTTGTTACAATCTTAAGGAAATTGAAATGTTTGTGAAACTTTAATTTAAAACCAGTTTGAAGGAGAGGTGTTCTTTAATCCAAGGAATAAGTTTTGGAATAATCTAGAGAGTGATGTTAAAAATGCCAGATCAATCTTTATGTTTAAGAGAATGATAAAAGTTGGTCTGTTGAAGAAATATGAAATATTGTAATTTGTATCTTTTACGATTTGTTGTTCCAGGAGTTTTGTTTGTAGATTTTTATTGTTTGAATTTCTTTTGGGGGAAAAAGGGGCAGATATAAGATTTTTTTTGCCTTCATTTTATTTGTGATTAGTATTTTTTATTGTGTGTGTGTGTATATATGTATATATGTGTGTGTGTATATATGTATATATGTGTGTGTGTATATATGT